>NW_027397066.1:20569971-20633532 GCF_003265705.2 Callorhinus ursinus | reverse complement strand
AAGAAGTCACATTTGAGATGATAATTACTCTAAGGGGGGAGAGGGATGGCTAATTTGAAGCTCTTAAGTTTCCCTACTAAAGAACTGTCAAGCTGGAGCTGTTTTCTAATTCTGAGTGAGATTTATTTAACAACCTCGGAGATTTGTTTGGGCTGCCGGAGCTTGGCAGTTATAAACCGAGGCGGTCTCCTATGTCCAGATGAGAGTAAAGATAGTTTGCCAGTGTGTCTGAGGTTTCCAAAAGTGACGGCTTAGGCTTTGGAACTGTCTAGCTCAGCTTTTATGTCTGTGAAATTGATGATCATCAAACAGGGCACACACGGTACAAGGAAGTGCTTGCAATCTTTGTGCAGCCACGGAGGGGATTTTAGAGGAGAAAAATCTAGAGGCTCCGAGGTGGATGGAGAGCAGGCTGGAGAGATTTCCTATTTAGCTCTTCCTTTTGGGTTCCCAGACCCAATTCCAAGATGCAGGAGGGCTTCCCTCCTACCCACACCAAGCAATTCTGAGACATCAGCAGGGTGTCCAAGAATTCAACTCAACTCCACCACTTTCCCAGAGATAGTATCAGATGCCACAGGGGAAGGGTCAGTCCTACAAGATGACCCCCACCCCTGCTTCAGACGCCAGTTACAAGCCCCAGACTGGAGATTAGAGGTTCCAGGGACCTCCTCCTTAGGTTCTTTTGATTTGCTAGAGCAGCTCCCATAACTCAGGGAAGTACTTACTTACATTTACCCGTTTATTAAAGGATCTGATATAGGATACTAATCAACAGCCAGGTGAAGAGACATGGGGTGACGGCTGGGAAAAGGGCACAGAACTCCCATGCCCTCTCCAGGTGTGCCACTCTCCCCAGCCTCCATGTGGTCACCAACCTTGAGGCTCTCCCCCAGTCCTTTAAGGTTGTTTTTATTTTTAAGATTTTATTTTATTTATTTGTCAGAGAGAGAGAGCACAAGCAGAGGGAGTGGCAGGCAGAGGGAGAAGCAGGCTCTCCGCTGAGCAAGGAGCCTGATGGGGTACTTGATCCCAGGACCCTGGCATTGTGACCTGAGCAGAAAGCAGATGCTCAACCGACTGAGCCACCCAGATGTCCCAGTCCTTTAGGGTTTTTATGGAGGCATCATTACATAGTCATGGTTGACTAAGACATTGGCCATTGGCTGATTCAACCTGCAGCCCTTCTCCCCTCCCTGGAGGTTGGGGAGTAGAACTAAAAGTTTCAGTCCTCTAGTCACTTCGTTGGTCTGCCTGGGAACCAGCCTCCGCCTTTGGGTGGAGTCAGCTTCTTTAATATAACAAAAGACATCTTTACTACTTTTCAACACTTAGGAAGTCCCAGGGGTTTGGGAAGCATTGTGAGCCAGGAACTGTGGACAAAGACCAAATATATATTCCTTTTTTTTTTTTAAGCTTCTATTTATTTATTTGACAGAGAGAGAGAGAAAGCGAGAAAGGGAACACAAGCAGGGGGTGTGGAAGAGGGAGAAGCAGGCTTTCTGCTGAGCAGGGAGCCCGATGCGGGGCTCGATCCCAGGACCCTGGGATCATGACCTGAGCTGAAGGCAGACGCTTAATGACTGAGCCACCCAGGCGCCCCAACCTTTTTTTTTTTAAGATTTATTTTTTTTGGAGGGGGGGAAGCACACACGTGCGAATGAGTGGAGGAAGGGGCAGAGGGGGAGAGAGAGAGAGAGAGAGAGAGAGAGAGAGAATCTGAAGCAGGCTTCACACTGAGTGGAGAGCCCGGCGCAGGGCTCAGTCTCACAACCCCGAGATCGTGACCTGAGCCGAAATCAAGAGTCGGACGCTTAACCGACTGAGCCACCCACGTGCCCCCAAATATATATTTCTTATAAGCCACGATGTTGCAGTTGTATTATGATAATGATAAAAAAATTACAATCCAGTACCATAGGGACCAAGTAATTTGTTGATTATGAAAAACTCAGTTAAAGCAAAGATCCATTTAAAAAGATACTTACCATAAACATTTTATTTTAATTAGAAAAACAGAAATGTACATTCATCTACCAATCTTTCCAGATAGGGCCTTTCCTTTGTTCCGAATCTACCGATTGGAGTTCCCTGTGGTCTTTCTTGCATAAACAGCACCCAATTCTTGTTTCTTACAAATGGAAAGAAAACAAAGATCCCTGTGAAACTATCAAAGCCAAGATATATCTAGATTTCTTCCATTTTTTTCGAATCTTTTACTCTTGTCCTAATTCCACACTTTTTAAGCAACCGTTCTTTTCTGAGTCAACCCAAAATATATTCAACTTAATTGTTACAGAATGAACAACGCTTTCTTCCCAATCCATATTTTATTGAATGACATAATAGTTCATTAAATTGTATAATTACAATGACCATACAGTTGGCACTGTCAGGTTTGGTACAGACATTTCTCATTCTTACTTAGCATGCAGTCCCACAGTGGATTAGGTTAATATTATAACAGTAGTTAACAGTTATGGTGCCTACTATGTGCCAGGCACTGTTCTAAATGCTCTGTTTAAATATTAGTTTATTTAATCCTCACAACAGCCCAGTAGGTATGTACTGTTATCATCTCTATTTAAACAATGGGAAGACGAAGGATCCAGAGAGTAGGCGCCAGCCTTCGAGGACCCAGCACATTGCAGGGATAGCCAGCAGGTGCGCTGGTGAGTTGGTTGAGCCGAGTTCCATTAAGAGAGCATCTATTGTAGAAGTTTTGTATCCCTTAAGTGCCAGGTATTACGTCGTCGTGAGGGTGGCTGGAATGTTAAGTCTTTCTACGGTCTTGAAAAACAAGATCAATTCACAGCTCTCGGAGATAATAACTTTGTGGTCCCAGTGGAAAATAAAGGGAAGGACCATCAAGCCTGAGATTCTGAAAAGAAAAATATCAGGGGAAGAAGCACTCCTTTTCCATTTTAGTCGCATTCGTGTAAAGCTAATTTCTAAGCATTCACTTCTGCTGCCGTCTGTTGATGTTGTCAGTCTTCTTCCTTCTCGCTTTCATCTTCCTGTCCAGCCAGGCGCACCTGCTAGGGTTCGGGTTCCTTGGTAACAGGCAGTACATCCCCTCTCCTGGGATAACCCCACGTTGCTTGGCTTCTCTGGTCTAACTGCTGGTGTCTTGCTCTGTTGTCCCTGTTGGCATCACCCTGGCCCATTGCTTTTGTGACTTGCTGGGCTCCTGGCGGCTTGCCTGACATTTTGTTTTCTTTCCGTCTGCTTCCATCTGCCCTCTGCCTTCCCTGGCTCTTTCTTCTTTGCCTAGCTTCTCACTTGATGCTTGTCTTGACCCCCTCCCTCCAACCTGCTGTCTACGTAGGCTCTGATTCCACCTTGTTCACCTATCCTATTTTAGTTTTAAAATAGGCAATAAGTGTGCCTCTTTAAAAAAAGTCAAAACTATATGAAAAGATATACAGTTAGATGTCTTGTTCCTACCTCTGCCCCCATCCACTCCATGCCCTGGGGAAATACTATTATTAATTTCTTGCAGTATATACTTAGAGTTTTTAAAATGCAAATACAAAAAAAAATCCATTTTCCTCTTTCTTGGATAAAAAGTATATGCTCTTTGTTCCACTTTTGTTTTTCTTTTTTTCACTTAATATATTAGAGATCTCTCCAGGTCAGTACACAGAGCCCTCTGTTCCTTTTCTAAGCTATATATGAAAAAAAGGTTCACATTTAGGGTCCATTGGATGGCTTTGGGCCAGTCCTCCCTGACAGACGCCTGGGGTTGTCCAGTCTTTAGTGAGTATAAACAATGCAACAAGGAATACTTTGTGCATTTTATTCGTGCTGGCCCATTTTCCCCTCCATTTTCCTTCCTGTTCCTTCAAGTCTTTCAGTACAAGGCTCTGGTGTTCAGCCTCTTCCTCCTTACTCCGAATTATCCCTCGGTTCTTATCTAATAGGATATGTTGTTAGTTTTCCTTTGCAGCCACCTTCTATCCAGTCAACATATCCATTCAACAAGGTGGTTTTTTTTTTCTTTTAGAGCAAAACTGTTCCAATTAAGACTAGTGATTCCAAAGGTTTCCAATTCCAAACAATTTTACCAATATCAAAAGCCGGCAGGTACCAGGGATTTACGACGGGCCAGGCACTCTGCTGGGCATAAGGCTTTACATTTCACGAGTCCTCCTAAGAATCTAATTATTGAGGAACTAATTTGCTAATGAGAAAACTCGGTCTCAGAGAAGGTAAAGGACAGGTCCAAGGTCACACAGTTGGAAAATAACAGAGTTGGGATCCTAGCCCAAGTGTGTCTGACCCCACCATTGTCTTATCTGCTAGAACTCAGCATGAAGGACTGGAGAAATTTGGGGGTGTGAGAAAGGAGGGTCAATGAAAGAAACTCTTTTTTAAAGATCTGGTTCAGACCAAGAGCTCTGTTAACTCTTTATTCTTCTGTAGCTTCAGAGAGGATTTCTATTATAATGACACTGCTGGATACTTCATTATTGGAGGGAGCAGGTATGTGGCCGGCATTGAAGGGTTTTTCGGACCCCTGAAGTACTATCGTCTCCACACTCTGCACCCTGCACAGGTGAGCCCCGGGCATTGAGAAGCTACTGGGTGTTCATGCATGATGGGTGTGTGGCTCCAGCATGTGGAACCTCCTGTAAACAAAAGATATACCCAAGCTGGACCTCACATTGGCTTTGTCATCAAACGTAATTAATGTGGAGGCTTTTCCCCCAGCAAACTCGAGAATAGATTTCTGTTAAGGTTTGGTTCATTTAGTACTCATAAAATGGAAACCATTTACTTCCTCTGTTTTAATAACTACTAGCTTAATTATAGAGTAGATTTTTATCAGGTTGTTGCCTATCCAGTGATTAAGCTAATGAAAGGAGAGAATCTTAGTTATTTGGTAGAGCTTCTTTTATGTGCTATTATTTAAAGTATCTGAAGAAGAGACACTCTAGCAAATGAAAATCTTGGTTCTGTTCGCTGCTGTCTTCAGACACGCAGGCCTTGGGCTCCCACTGGGGTGGGTTGGCTGGACTTGTAGACATTGTGGAGGACCGAAGCTGCTACACCGTGACCCTTGCCTCCAAAACCCACCCACAGATGGGCTTGTCCAGCTCTCCAGGCCCGCTCCCCCAGGGCTGCTGCAGGGAGACGAGGACCGCCCACCTTTACAGAGGTGTCTTTTTCTGCCTTGGTAAGGAGATCACCAGATACCTGAACAAGGAACCTTAGTGCATTCCCATGACCCTGCGGGATTTGTTCTGGGGAAAGCAGGAGTCATTAGGCAAAGTAAAGGAAGAACAATGCATAGCCCTACTATCCATGGGTCCATCTCAGAGCCCCTACAGAGAAACCTCTATGAAGAGGAAAACAAAGAAATTAATGTATTCTTTTTGCAACAAATACTTCCAAAGCACCAGCTATGTGCCAGGCCCTGTGCTTGTGCTGAGGTGTCCGCGATGATGAAGATGGCCGCTCTCAAACTTTTTTTGAAGGTGATTCACATCAGAAATCTGTGTGATTAAAAAAAGAAAGAAAAGAAGAAATCTATTAACATCATGAGCACACGTATACACATACATGTATATATTATATATATGTATAAAATAAGAAACCAAAACAAAGATTTTACTAAGAATAAGGCCCTTCCCATGTTAGATGCACTCTGCTATTTTGTGTTCTATTTTATGTATCTATACACACACACACACATATATGTATATATAAATCAGTGCTGGTTACAACCTGCTGAAATAATTTCTTGACCCTCTAATGCGTCACAACCTGCATTTTGAAAACCAACAAGTTGAGATAAGGCCTCTGTTTTTGCGAAGCTCCCTGTCTGGGTCTTAAACACCAAAGTCATGAAGGAACTCAGTACATGTGCTAATTCACATGCGAGTGTTTTGGGTCGCTGAGGTGGGAACATCCGCATCAGCACACACGGGAGAGGGGGCTGTTAAGGAAGCCGCCCTGAAGCAATGACCTTGGACCTGACTCTTGGAGGTCGAGTAGGAGCCTGCCAAGCAGACGAAAGTGGGAGGAGGGTTCGCAGGCCGCGGCACAGCATGGGGAAGCTTGGCACTTGGCATCTCTTGGGGACTGAAGGAGAGATGAACATGATTGTTCAGGAAGAGCACACGGTGAGGGGAACAAGAGGGTGGAAGCCTGGTCTCTGGGAAATCCGGACATTTAAGAAGCTCTTGCAGAGAAGGTGCCACGGAAAGCAGTGAGTGGGAACCAGACAGAGCTTGTGTGCCCTTGAATTATACCCTCCGGTGGCTAACCCGGAGTGGATGGTCTGTGTGCAGATGAGCCATCTGGTGATACCAATGGGAGAAGGAAATCAACCCGAACACAGCTTCAGAGGTATCAATGGGAGCTTGATGACAATTGTTGTTCATTCGATTTTCTTGCCTTCTTGTAGATTGGTAATCCCCTCCTTGAGAAGCAACTTGCTGAACAGCTCAAATTATATTATGAAAGGTGTGCTGAGGTCCAAGAAATAGTGTTTGTGTACACATCCACGGGACAGCAAGGGGGCGGGCGACAGGAAGCATGTAAGTACTGAGCTCCAGCAGGGCAATTTTTAGCTCTGCGTATTTGTGTCAACATGTTTGGCTTCTTTCTAACACGGTTAAAATAGAATATATATGACTTGAGCAGCGGGAACAGATATGACCTGGAGCCCTCCACAGATGGAGGTGGATGGCCGTGTACTGCCACCTGGATTCCAACCAGACCAACAGCCAACAGGAACCACACACCTGCCTCTTAGCTTCATCCATACGCGATTCCCTTTAAGAATACAAATGAGAGCGTGTTGAGCCTTGCATTGCATTCTTCCCGCCCATAATGGGATCTTAGGCCAGTCCAAGAAAATAAAAGTGAATTGGAAAATAAATTAATCATTAGAAATGTTTCCCCATCGGTGCACTTTTGTCTTGGACCATTAATATCTGAATATTAGCTTTCAGAAATGTAGAACAGTGACTTTGTTGTTTGGGGCTTGGTTTTATTTTTTTAATCCCTGAAATTTATTCTTTCTGGAAGACCCTGGTAATAGCCAGCAGAAGGAATGAATTTCAAAATAGACTGCTTTCAGGCCTGCTCATATTTGCCCGGGCATCCTTCACTCATACAGGGCATTCATTGATTATAAAAATCGGTTCCTGGCCTGTCTTCCAATATTCCGGCTTGGATCTAGCGCTTGTAAATTTCTCTGTGCTTAGGTCTTCTTGCTGGATACGGCGGCACTAGAGTTAGTCACATATGTTCCTTCTGGAAGAGAAATTCCTGTGGGGCCTTTGCCATCCGCAGAAGCGAATTGAGTATGGCAGTCCTGCCCACACATCACACTCTCTCCAGAGCTGAACCTCCCCATTCCAGGCTGTGCAGGGATGGGTGCCTCTGGAACACACCTCAGTCCTGTAGGGTTCACAGACCACGGTCTCCGGAAGTGAGTAGACACAGTGATAGGTAAGCCTGGAGACGCAGTGCTTTTGCAATGTAATTTAAGAACAGGCAATCCTGGTCCCCAGCTGCTGCGGGTACAGCTGACTCATCCAGAAAATATGATGCTGTCAGAAGAGGGGGAAGATACATAGGAATAGTAATATCCCAAACAGGAAAGAAACTGATTTTGATAACTGATGTAATTTCAGGAGAGATCCTCTGAGTTGAAAGGCCATGCTGATCTGTTTGGTGCCATGGAAAGGTTTTCCTAACACCCACTGCCTTGCCTCCCTGGGGGTCCTTGTGCTTTGCTCCTCAACTCACACTGCCAACAAAATGGCCTAGATATTGGCCTCCTGGGGAACAGTCTGAGGCCAGCTGCTCATTCTGTAGAATTATTCTACAGCCATCAGCAACTTTGGCACATTTCCCTTGGACATGGCTTTGAATTTGTGACCTTGAGGCAGACGTATCGGAGCCGATTTCAAATCCCTAATGGACCCAAACCAACATCCAGTAACATTAAGTCTGACCTCCTATTTCTACTTCCTCTTAGGGAGGAGGGATTTAGAAGGATGAGACCTGCCCTCTCCTAAGGCGAGGGCTCTCTTGTGCTTCCCTTGGCCTGTAGGCGACCTCCGGAACTCCTACCTGGACCTGAAGCTCAGGTACGGGAGACCCTCCACGTGCAGAGCCTTCCCTTGGGAGAAGGAGCTGAGAGACCGGCACCCCAGCTTGTTCCAGACCTTGCTGGAGATGGGCTTGTGGACAGGTAAATGTGTCTTTGCCTCACCTTTGGACACTGGTTGGGAAGGCCCCCTCTTTTCCAGTTCTGCTCCCCCTCTTAGTGATGTATACCTCAAAGTGGTTTTTCACCCTAGTGTCCTAGGTTAACTTCGCATTTAAATTCTGCCCTTGTATGGCCACAACTCTCCGTGTGTCTGTGCACATTCCTGACACCTAATGCGAAAACAAATTTAGGAACCACTCCAGCCATTCTTTTAAAGCCAAGGCCACAAATGACGGCCAGAAGCCAGAGCTGGCCACCAAAGGCGATTGGTTTGGCATGTACGTTATTGTCAAAAAAAATTTTTTTATTAGTTGCTGGTATCTAAAAACTGGCTCAAAAATGCAAATGTTTAGCTTTTCTTGAAAACCCCAAAGATCTGGTAATGCCGGGCCTCCCTTCCTGCATTAGCAGTGGTTCTGGAAGTGAGAGTTGTCACAGGTGTGTTCTATCCACCGTCCCACCCCGCCCCCCCCATCCCAGCACCTCCCGCCTACTTCTTTCCTGGAGCTTACCTGCCTGGGCCCTTAGGCCCTTGAACTTGAGGTCCTGGGGTTGAAGTACACACTGCAAACAGCATCTCGGGAATCTGTCTATACTTCCCAAATGTGGCCGGCTTCTGCTTAAGCCCATCACAGTTTGGGTTGGCTTAGTAATGAAGTGCACGCTGTAGGGCCACAGGGGATCTTGAAATGACGTCTGTTAGGAAGAGGAGGGAAGCTGGAGGTGTTCAGCCCGAGGAAGGGGCTACAAAGAGGGGTGATGATAACTCTTAGTGGTGAGAGTCAACCCATGGTACTGCTGGGCATCCAACCAGAACCTTGAGTCGAGGCAGCGCAGAAACGGACTTCTGCTTCACGTAAGGACTTCCTAAGAATGTCAGTATTCAACGGAAGAGATTCCCAGCTGCAGACGGGACAAAGGGAATCTATTCTGGCCTGAAAGAATCCGAACCATACCAGTTATTTCCTCTTTCATTCATTTGGTACTTGCTGAGTGTCTGCTCCGTTACTCAGCTAGACTTCAGAGATAAGTAAAATAACACGAGGTCCCTGCCCTTAAGGGACAGACTTGAAAACAAAGAAAAATGGTGATGCATTTTCTTTAAAGATTTAATTAATTAATTAGTTAGTTAATTAATTAATTAATTTATTTATTTATTTGAGAGAGCGAGAGTATGAGTGGGGGGAGGGAGAGGAAGGGTGAAAGAATCTCAAGCAGATCCTGTGCTGAGCCTGCAGAGCCCGACTCGGGGCTCGATCTCATGACCCCGAGATCACGACCTGAGCCAAAACCAAGAGTCGGATGTTCAACTGACTGGGCCCCCCAGGAGCCCCTGGTGATGCGTTTTTAATAAAAGTGGTGGGAGTAAGTGGTAGAGTCACAAGGAAGGGAGTGGTCAGGGAAGGCTTCCTGGAAGAGGTGACACTGGGACTGATTCCTGAAGGGTCCGTGGGTGTTTGCCGGATGAGCAGGGTATCTGGGTATCGGAGGCAGAGTAGAGGCAGAGATATGGGAGCAGCACCGCCTTTGAAATGATGTGTGAGGCGTTTGGGAGGCAGGAGAAGTCCCGGAGGGTGTGATTCTGACTGCTGTTCCAACAGCATCTTGAGAGTTCGGGCTTCACCTTGTAGGTGACAGGGGCCTGTGGAAGGGTTTTAAGCAGCGGGTGGAGGTGCAATCAGACTTGGGTTTCGAGGTTACTCTGGCAGCAGCAGGAGGTTGGGGGGAAGGGAACAGGGGGGGTGTGCGGGGAAAGCAGTGGGTCTTGGCGGTCCGTGGTCCAGGCCAGGGATGCAGGCCTGAATGGGACAGGGTGGTGGGGAGAGGTTGGCTCTTAAGGCTGTGGGACCACTTGCATGCAGGCAAGGAGGCCGAGGAGCAGGAAGCCTGTGGACTCAGGGCACAGCATAACATCTGCAGCCAGGCGGCCTGTCTCCAATTTTAGCTTAGCACTTACAGGCCGTGTGGCCTTGGGCAAGTTACTCCATTTACCCGAGCCCGGTTTCCTCATCTGTGCAGTGGGAATGGGAATGGTGCCACCCTCCTAGTGTCAGCTTAAATGAATTGATGCATATAAAATAGTTGAAACAGAATCGGCATACAGGAAGCCCGGTACAAGCGGTGTTCCTCAATCTCGGCACTAGTGACATTTTGGACTGGATAATTCCTTGTTGGGGGGCCGGAGGGGAGGTCTGCCCTGTGCATTAGCTACATTTCTGGCCTCAACCCACTAGACACTAGTAGCACTCTCTCCCCTCCCATGACCCCCCTCTTGAGTTGTGAGGTCTCCAGAGTCTGCCAGATGTCCCCAAGGAGGCCAAATCTCCTGACATTGAGAACCACTGCTGTGTAAGTGTTACAGATGTTATCACCCGGCAGAGACAGTCCCCCGGTTTCCGCTGCTCACGCTGGACATGTGTGCTGGGTAGGTTAGGCTCCATGGACTGACGCCACATCCACATCCAAATCGGCTTTATGAGATTCCTGATCATATGTAAATATAGTTTTACCGACTGGGAGCAGGAGTGAATCATTTTCACAACACATTCTTTTTTTAAAGTAAATACTCTCAGTAAGAATGTTTTCATGTTATTTTTATAGCTCAGAAGTTTTGTTTATAAGAATTTAGAATTGTTTTTTTTTCCCCCTCCGTGGAGGTCTGGAAATGGAATCTAATTAAAAACCCAAATCATGAGCTCCTACACCTCACGCTGTCCCGGGTTGTGGGGCTGGGGAACTGTCACATGTCAGCACATAGTGTGTTCTGCTGACCCCTGTTAGGCCTCCGGGGGCTCCATCTGTGGTGAGAATGGGAGCCCCAAAGCCGGATTTGCCACTTTACAGCCCACTGCTGGTGCCGAACCAGCCAGCCGAGTCCTTCTGGTGCCAAGTCTGCTTACAACAGCGCCAAGGAGCGTCTCGTGAGGGGCCGTATCTGCGACCAGGGCTTCCGCTTCCCTTGGGCACCCAACCACCTGCATTCCTTTGCTCCCTCCCCTTTCCTGGAGCCGAGGAGCAGATGGGGAGATAGGGCAGGAAGGGTGGGCAAATCTCTGGAATGAACCTCAAGCCCCCATTCTGCCTTCAGCTCCTATTTTTCTAGGTTACGCCATCCTGTCGATAAGGACCGGGGAGCCTTCTGCAGAGGTTGGGCATACACTCCTCATTGAAGTTCATCTCTCTGCCTGGCGCACTGCCCTTGCTTGGGGCTATCACAGTGCCCTCCTGCTAACCCTGGAGAGAGACTGGTGGTGTACATTGTGTTCAGTTTCTAACAAGGCTGAGCAAAATGCAGAACATTTGACTTTGTAAATTGAGAGAAAAAGAAAACATATTTTTAATGTATCTTTACTCGGGTCTCCTATAAAAGGAATAGTCATAGACCAGTGTGGCTATAGATCCATTCCTGGTTCCTCCCAGGTTCATCTTGCCGTAAGTGTCTATCTGGCTCTGGAGCGCTTTGGACAACTCTAGTTAATATGAACTATGTCTACATTCTCTTTTCTCCTGTTGCCCCGAGCTATCCCATCCTGTTGACTAGTAGACTTTATTAGAACATCCTCATCATCTTATATTTTTCATACCTGAGATAAGCTCTGGGAATGGAGTCAAGGATCAGATGTTCGGTGCTTGGAATTCTGGCTGCAGGAACTCAGTGGGTGCAGGAAGAGAGACAAGGAATTTAACTGTGTGAGAAACATCTTTGGTTGTTCATGTCACGACCTTCCATCCATTCGTTCACTCAACAGAGGTTGACCAAGTGCCCCCCGTGGGCCAGCATAGGACAAAAATGGGGCCATGTTTTGAACGAGAGTTTTTTACATAAATAGAAAGAGAAACGTCAGCTCCATTGTTCCTACCAAGGGAATTAATTTGTGGAATTATTTTTTCCCCCGGCATTTTGAAAAAAAAGACCACTTAAGACAGTGGCCTGTGATTTCTGGTTCTTTGCGACAGAGTCTTTTTTTTTTTTTTTTTTTTTGTGAGCAGCCTATCTGCACATACACGGCCCACTCCACTTCCAGGCCACTACACGTGCGTGTTCCAGACCTCAGAGTGTTGTTCCCCTGCACTGTGTGATTTCAGGCGGATCGTCTGCTCTCTCGCTAAGCCAACAACACACTTCGAAGGAGTGATGAGAACATTGCAGGGGGTGGACAATCGGGAACAGTGGCTTCATACACAGCTAGTAGGGAGTGGATAGCTGAGTTCCCTGTAGCCGGCCTAGCGAGCTCAGGAGTGGCCAGCACCGCTCCATTATTCCCGAAGGTCTGAGCTGTATTTTCCTACTGCAAAAGAGAATCACCAACTATTTGTACCCTCACTCTTTAAGGACTATAATTAAAAATATTTTTTGTGGTAAAAATACATGTAATATAAAATTCTCCATCGTAACCATCTTTATGTTTACTTTTCAGTAGTGTTAAGTATATCCACCTCATTGCACAGATCTCTAGAACTTTCTCACCTTGTAAAACTGTACCCATTAAACAACAGCTCCCCTTTCCCCCTCCCCACAGCTCCTGATAAGCACTATTCTACTTTCTGTCGCCATGAACTTGCCTATTCTAGATACCTCATAGATGTGGAATCATCCAGTATCAGTCTTTTTGTGACTGGCTTATTTCACTTAGCATCATGTCCTCAAGATTGTTGTGGCAGGTGTCAGAATCTCCTTCCTTTTTAAGACTGAACAATATTCCATCATATGTATATACCACATTTTGTTGATCTGTCGATGGATACTTGGGTTGCTTCCACGTGTCGGCTATTGTGACTAGAGCTGCTATGAACGTGGGTATGCAAATACCTCTTCCAGACTCAGCTTTCAATTCCTTTGGATATAGACTCAGAGGTGGGATTACTGGGTCATATGGTAATCCTTGTGTTTCATTTTTTGAAGAATCTCATACTCTTTTTCATAGAGGCTACACCGTTTTACGTTCCCAGCAACGGCGCACAAGGGTTCCCATTTCTCTACATCCTTGCCAACGTGTGTTATTTCCTGGTTTTTTGAGAAGTAGCCATCCTCGAGGGTGTGAGATGTAATTTATGTTTGTAATTTATGTACTGGATCAAGTTTGGTTTAATGGCAATTAAGAATGATGCTCTCCTGAGTGACATAATGCTACGAAAGAGCTTCATGGACAGAGAGGCACCATATGGCTATGGGGGACCGGGTCACCTGAATAGAGCTCATCTCACTCTACCTTGAGTTATAACTATTGGATCCTGTCTGTGTCTCTTTCACTCGTGCAATCACAAGCTTGTTGAAGGGAGCATAAGAAGTATAAGTATCCCATTTACACTTCCAATTCTCCACGGTGTCTGCAATGGTGCTGGCCATGTTAGGTGCTTAGTTATCGATCCTTCTTCTAGATGACCCTACACAGCACATTTCTGTACCAGGTTCAAGGTCTATGCTAGCCAAGCCATGACAGCAATCCAGATGGATCGAGGGCTATGGGCTTATTTGCCTTCTTTCTACATTTTTCTCATTTTTTGCCCACTTCTTCAGTCTGTTCTCTCTCAGGAGCTGCCGTCCTGGTTCTGAGGCACCTCTGCAAACATAGTTCTCTTTCCCAGGTCTGCCAGCAAGCTGTTTTCCAACTCCTCCCCGTCAGCAAAAGTAGCCCAGAATCCCAGCAAAAGTAGCCCAGAATCCTTCGTAGGCACACCCATTACAAAAGAATTCCCAAAATGTAGCCCTCACGGTCCTCGCTCTCATATGCCTGTTATCGAGTTGCTGAAGTAAACAGGTGCCCGGATGTGAAACAGCCCCAAGGTTCGTGCAAACCCAGTTTGGCATCCATGGATTGGATCCCTCCAGCGCTGTGCTGGGCCCCAGGGCAACCATAATGAAAAGACTACTCCAGCCCACACAGAACTCTCTGCCAAGTGCCAGGGGTTGTGGAGGAGAGAGGCTTCTTAAATATTGACAGCTGATATGCTAACCTTGTATAAAATGCAGCTGTCCCCACTGGTGGTTCCCACTGAAGAATCACAGGACGTGTTCCTTGTCTCCCATAGTAGGCATGCCTTTGAATTAAAGATGGCAGCGTTCCTCGGGGTCCTCAGCTGCAGTGCATATAGATGTGGCACAATACCCTTCCTGCCTCCCGGCATTCCAGAACTACAGCTCTGCATCTTGAGTTCCTCGCCTGGCATGGGGATTCTGTACTGCTCTGTCCCCAAGTCCACAACTGTCCAGGCTCTGGGTGGCATCCAACAGGAGACCCCGTGTTCAAGACTTCAGGGGGACTATGCTGATTGGTCACCCTCCATGTCGTTTCCTGGGGAACCTCCAATTCTCTAGGAAAATGGCTCCTGTTAGAGCATAGAAATTGCCCTATTAGCATTTGGGCTTTTTCCAATGCTAGGATGGTAGGATTCTAGTATGCGTGCTTTTTCATTATTTAAGAGGTGTGGTGGCTATTTCTTTTACTCTCCTGTTGCAATTTCCTTGTCAAAACAGAACCCTTAGCATTCAAACACTCTTTGAATGGGGCTCCAGCATCCAGGGAGGAGAGGCGGTGGGGATGGGGGGGTTGCTGGTAAAAGGCTCAGGGGGTGCGGAGATGGTAGCGGAGGTGTGGGGTTCAAAGCCAGAGAGCTGGCTTGGGTAGGAAGGAGGGGGGAAAGCTGCAAAGACTGAGGTGCCGGCGGGGTGCAAGGGCAGGGCCAGGTGAGTGGGAGAGGTGAGCTGGCCGGCAGGCCCCTGTGGGCACCTGCCCTGAGGCCGGAACTGTTCACTCTCTTCCCTCCCTTCCTACTGGACTGGGCACGTCTGAGCCCACGGGAGCTGTGGCTACAGGAAGTCCAAGGTCTGCCGGCAAATGCGTCTCGGGAGGAGGCCGGGTCTGAGGTGGGCTCGCCTCCCAGGGCTGACCACCTGCATCCTGCCCCTCTCATTGCTGTTTTTGTTCCCGGCCAGCCTTGCCCCGGCTTAGGAGCGCCGAGTGCAGAGTTAGAGGAGGTCCCCCACTAGATACCGAGGGGCTGTTGGCCTTAACTGTTCACTTCTAGCTGTTCTTATTTTTGCCAACAACCGCAATGTGTATTTGGAAACACTAAAATGCAGAGCACGGAAATGGTAGACATACAGTAATGTTTCTTGGTAACACCTGGATACCGTGTCCTTTAAGAGCTATTTTCAGTGTCGTTCATTGAAAAAACTTCATCTTTATTTTTATTTAGGAAAGCATACGTTATCTTTTTTTTTAAGCAACTACACAGAAGCACAGAGAAGAAAACAGAGAGGGCCACACTTTTCCTGCCCAGAGGTCCCCTGATGGCAGTCCTGAGGGTGGGGCGGGGTGGGGGGATGGAGAAGGGAGGGAGAGAAATGACAGGACAAACCTGGAAAACTTGCAAACCGAAGAGTACAAGCAGTTTACTTTTTTTTTTCTTTTAAATTTATTTATCTATTTTAGAGAAAGAGAGAACTGGAGGGGCCGGTTGGGGGGGGGTGGCAAAGGGAGAGACAAAGACTCACCACTGAGGAGCATGGACAAAGGACGCAGATCACCACTTGAGCCCAAAATCAAGAGTCCGAAGCCCAACGCACGGAACCACCCAAGCGCCCCAAGCAGTTTACTTTTGAGAAATAAGCCACCTCCTTGGGGCTCTGGGGCTCAGGGGATCAGAATGCAAATCAGGAATATGCTGTGGTTTTTTTTTTTTTTAAGGAGTAAGCCGGGTGAGAGCTTCCTTTTCTGGTTAAATGACATTTTCTCCTTTCACTTCTTCTTCCTTTTCCAACTTGTACTTTGGACGCGTTCCACCTTTTGGAAGCTTGAAACTAAAAATGACTTTCCTATCGATGCCCCCCGTGCCTCTCACGAGGAAGGAGTCTGCCTCTCCCCTGAATTCTCAGTCAGAGGCCCACTCCAGCTCCCCAGCAAGGGCCCACCTTCTCATTTTCTGCTTTTTGCCTCCGTTGATGATGAGCCCGCCAATGGCCACCTCATGGTATCGGTATTGCTGTAGAAAAGCAAAACCAACAATGCCATGCTCCTGGGGAAATAGGAAGAGTTAAGGAGTGGAGTGGGGGCGCTGGGCTTTTGTTTCCTTAGCTTCTGGGGCAGGAAGCCAGGAAATGGGAACATGGCTCCTTCTTCTATTGTGTTTGTTTGTTTCTTTACGCCATTCATCTCCATAAACAAGGCATGATTTTTAGTTACAGATTGACTAGAAAAAAAATGCATATGCTAAACCAGATGGGTGAAATTAACAGTTTCATTAAACTAATTTTGAAATTGCCAGTTTTACAGACTCACCAGTGGTAGCATGCATGGCTTTGCTTTTCTGCCGCAGTTGGAACTTGAACTTTAAAGAATACGCAAAAAGAGCAGTTTGACTTTAGACTTATTTTTTTTATTACATTCACTAGTGCGGAAAATTGTTTAGATTCTTTTGCAGAGGAAATACTGATTGGTAATATTTGGGTGTGAGGAGAGTTAGGAGTTTTAATGTGTAAAAGAAATAACAAAGCCTTTTCAGTCTGCCTTGGTTGCAGTCTGTGGGTTTTTTTGTGCTAAAGCTTTGAGCTTTGTGAAGGATTCCCCTTTTGCTCTTTATTCTCCAGCAATCCCAGCTACCTGGGCACTCTTGCTAATGATTTCTGGGGTTCTGTGCCAGGGGTCAGCTGGGGCAAGTGTTTCATTTGGAGCTTCATTTGGTTTGGAGTTTCCTCTCTCCTCTGAGCCCACAAAGCCCATGTCTGTGGGTACTCAGGCAAAACTCATCATCTTGGTTAGGTGTTTGGCAGAACAGGTGAGGTGGGGATGAATCATTAACAAAATGTTAATGTTGCTTTGCTCGGAATGTGCACAGAGAGGCATATCTGAGATGGGTACATATTTAGAAGTAAATATATGAATGAGTAGGATTTATTTTGCAACTGCATCCAAGTGCTGCGGTGCATACTAAATCCAGTGGAGAAGGTTGGTTCTTATCCTGTCTAATGGTTGGGTAGGATGGAATTCTCTCAACTATTCAAAGGGAAAATCCAAAATGAGATCCCCAGACTCCTGGTGGAAAAGGGGGTTATTATTCAGATATATCCCAACAGACGAGCAGAGGGAAATGTTCAGGGATGTTCATTGCCGTGTTGTTGGTTATAGCAAAATCACTGGAAGCAACCCAAGGGTCTAAAAATAGAGAATTGGTTGGGGACACAGCACTGCTATAGAATGCAACACTAGCGAAGCCTTAGAAAGAATGGGCTTCTGACAGCCACAGACAAATACCCATGATACGTGGTTAATTTAAGCAAAAAAGTTGAGGGTCAGAATTGTAGGAGCTTTTGTGGAAGAAAATGCATGTGTATCAATACAGATAGATGTGTATATGAGTTACAGTCTGTGCAAAGGGAAAAGTCTGGAAGCATGCACACCAGGCTTTTAACAATGCTTGTCTTCACTATTAAAAAAGGGTTAGGAGAGAGGGCACTTCTGGTTTTATTTTATACAAATCTTCATTGTTTGATTTTTTTTTAAACAAGCAGCTATTTCTTTAGAGATTAAAAAATACAGAAAGAGAAGCAAATTCCATGTGTTCAGCGAGGTGATTTTTTTCAGCACCTATTGCTTGGGATCGAGAGAGTAAAAGCAGACCCAGCTGTTGCTTCTTGGAATCTAGAAGGCTGGGGTGAGGGGTTCCAGGAGCCAGGAGATGAGACTGCCTTGGCTCCGGGCAGGGGTGGGCTCCTTCCCCGCAGCTCGGCAAGTGG
Source organism: Callorhinus ursinus (assembly GCF_003265705.2). Classification (NCBI taxonomy): domain Eukaryota; kingdom Metazoa; phylum Chordata; class Mammalia; order Carnivora; family Otariidae; genus Callorhinus; species Callorhinus ursinus. Next base: position 20,615,569 of record NW_027397066.1, on the reverse strand, counting down.
AGGCACGTGTCCTCCACTCAGGGGGCAGCCAGCCTGCTTGTGTGCCCAAAAGGACTGACACCAGCTCATAACCAATGGCTTGGCTTTCACATTTTCATCCTTGGATCCCACTGGCCTCTGTTTTTAGCATGGACTCTGCAAGGGACTTGCCCTTAAATAAATCCGATCTCAGACCTGCCCATTTCAGTTTTCCCACATTGGAAACTCATTTCTGTTCACTCCTTAATGGAGTGCTGATAGAATGAGTCTCTTGTTGCCCCCCTGAAAGTTATTAGTAACATTTTAATTTTGGATAGAATGAAGACAAGAAAAATGTTGGACATAACAACTTTTAGGCAGATACAATTTTAGTCTTAAATAAGATGACCATGTCTCTTTACATGTAAACAATATCTATACAATCCTCCTGGTCTTTTGAAACGTAGCATCTAATAGATACACAGAATAGAAAGTAAACATTTGTTGCCTAAATCAATGAACAAGAGAGATGAACCATGTAAACCACTTTGAACTATTAGAAGACCATCACCCCCTTACGTTATAAAGCCATATAACTTGCTAGTTTGGGCTTAAATGTTTATCAGATTTATGGGATGGTTAGGTGAAAGGAAACACCATACCGCTGAAGGCAGCTGCATAGAGAAGGGTCTACCGAGAGTGGTAAGGTACTTAGTAAGACATCTGGTTGCCTGTTCATCAGCAGGTCGGTGTAGCAGAGTTAAGTAGGAATGGCTTTCGTGACCTGCAAAGCTGAACTCAAAACTGGGCTCAGCCACTTGACAGGTTTTGTTAATGTTGGACTGGTTAGATGACATCTCCAGGCTTCAAACTCCTCATTGGAAAAATAAGGACACTAAAAATAGTACCTACCTCATAAAATTGTTCGGATTACATGACATAATTTGCATAAGACACCTAATCCAGTATTTGGCATTTTGTAAGCCCTCCATAAAAGTTGACTCGTTCCTTTTATTGTATTTAGAAACCCTCAAGAAAAACTGGAGGCGAAAGATAAGAAAGCATCTCAAAATAAGGTTCTTTTGTGCAACTTTTTAGAGCCACACCTAGGAACGATTTTTTGAGATAAAACACATTCTTCTTCCGAGAGTCGTAGAGGGAAAAAAAGTCTCTCTGGAACTTTCGGTGGTCCTGATTTGGTGGTGAGTTACACTGAGTAAATTACTCTCTGGAGGCACTTTCTCAACTATATAAGGCACATCCTTTTTCCCAGGATACTAGGCTGTCATTTAGTGCCAAAGAAGAAGCTATTTGCAGAATGACACCATGACATCCCCAAAGGGTTTAATTTACCTCCCTGGAAGGTGGTATATTTCAAGGCACTGCAGAACCAGCCATATTAATAACTCAGGTGGTTTAATTGGCTTTTCCCTCTTCTTTCTAAAGCCACGTCGATCCCATGGTAATTAATCGTGTGTGCTGTGAATTGTGGTTATTTACAGTGCCAAGGAACCGAAATGAATCTGTATTAGAAATCGGCAGGAGGATGTTTGAAAAGGCTGTAAAGAGACTCTCCAGTGCTGATGGTCTTCACCAAATTAGCTCTGTTGTCCCCTTTCTGATGGATTCTAGCTGCTGTGGATACCATAAAGCATCCTACTACCTCGCAGTCTTTTATGAAACTGGATTAAACCTGCCTCGGGATCAGCTGCAGGTAGAGTATTTCATGGGTTCCAGGAACATCAATCACCTGCGTTATATTTGCAGAGTAATGCTCTCATACCGCAGGTAGAAACCGGACATGTTCATGCTCCATGGAGTGCCTTAAAAATCTTGACACTCAAGAAAAACATCCTAGAGCTATGTTAAGTACAGGATCTTCTGTCTTCAGTGAGTGAGAAAAGGCGCTTCCTTCCTGGACGCAAGCTGGGGGATATGATTGGCATACTCTAAGGAAGAGTTGGGGCAGGGCTTACCAGAATCCCACTCCTTCGAGAATAGGTGCCTCTCACCCAATTCTTATAACTACCTAACTACTCTGGCTGAAGGACCATTATCTCTCATGACTATTTAGCTAAATGAAGTCATTTGGACCTCTCAGCAAAGTATTGTCACATCCAGCCTTCTGCCATCAATACAAAAGCCATACCAGACTGTTTCATTTGTGGTTCTGAGACCCAAGTAGTTACGCAACTTGCTAAACATTTGGGATCCCATTTTTAGTAAGTGCTATGGGTGGTTCCTGATCACTTTTAATTTTCAGATCTGCACGTAAGATTGTTCGTCCTGGATTTGAAGAGACTCCGGTTGTTTAAACCTGCCCAGGTGGTTCCATATTCCTTCTAAGTGCTTTCCTGAGTCCCACAAAGGTAGAATAGTGGGGAAGATTCTAACCTTGTCTCTGTCACAAAGTGGCTGGTTGGCCGTAGTCTCTCTCTCTCTCCCCTCTTTCCTCAACTATGAAATGAGGCTGTTGGGCTAGCTGATCTCTAAAGACCCTCCTCAACACTAACATTCTGAGAGTGTAAGATGAGGACATGGCCACCGTTCATATCATCTTCCATAGATAACGTAACTGAAGCACACCAGGGGTCCTTAGAACAGTTGGCAGATACACAAGAAGATTCTATGAGAGAAATTGGGGGATGACCCCTGTTTTCACTGAGTGAAGGGCAGAAGTCGAGGAATCATAGTATTGGGCATTAAGAAGGACAGAGAGCTAGAATTTGTGAACCATTGGAAAGTTGCTGTGGCTTCTTTTCTAAAGATTGTTTTTAAAGGCATGTTAACATGTTTCTGGAATGACCAGGTTCATATATAGGGACGGGGCCAGATGACCTTTCAATGTTAGGATTTTATGACCTTTTGCTACAATCCTGTGAACACTTGGTCAATTTTTTCCTAACAGGGCATGTTGTATAGTTTGGTAGGAGGCCAGGGCAGTGAGAGGCTGTCTTCAATGAATCTTGGATACAAACACTACCAGGGTATTGACAACTACCCCCTGGACTGGGAGCTGTCCTATGCCTACTACAGCAATATTGCCACGAAGACACCCCTTGACCAGCACACGCTACAGGGAGATCAGGTAAGAGAAAGAAGTGGGTGGAGATGGTCATGGCCCTGTTTAGTGGGGCTTCCTGAACAATCTTATACAGTGTCTGCACCTGTGGCTGGCTCATTTTCAGGTCTTCAGAGGTTGAGCGTAATTGAATGGAGAGAAAAACTATCTTGCATTCTCCAATTCATATTTCCTGGCTGTGTTCTCAGGCTGAATGCAGGAACAACCCTACACCCGTGCATGAAAAGCTTTTCATGAGCGGGAGGACTAGCATGGGAAGAATAGATTTGGCCCTGGACAGATTTCGATTTTGCAAAAAATGTGTACCAGAAACATAGATACGTTTTCTTTGTTCCAAGGTCGTGTGAGGGGGTGGGTGTGGAGGTGTTAGGGGTTGGGTCAAATTGAGTGGGGGGAATAAGCCAAGGGCTCCTATCAATGTGTAACCAGCAAGCAGGGTCTGCGGCACAAGGAAGCAAGCTCCATCCCCAGCTATGTTCCCAGTGCCGGGCACCTGATGGTTTGCTGGATCAACTGATGGTTTGCTTTGAGGACCATGAATAAAAGAGTATAAGTAGAAGTGATAGTGTAAGAATTCAAGGGAAGCTGCCTCTAGTTGAGGCAGGTCTGCATTCGGTGGGAGCAGACCATGGCAGGGTTGGCTTCTTGGAATGTATTTGTATATATCCTCTTTATCTAGGAAGGATTTAAGAGGTTTCAATGGCCATAGCCCTTGAGGTGGTCAAGTTGAGAGGAAAGGCAAGCCGTCTCTACTAGGAGGTGGCAATTTTTTCTCTGTAAAGGGCCAGGTAGTAAATACTTCAGGATTTGCTCATACAGCCTCTGCCAGGGACAATATATAAGCAAACGGAGAGCCTGGGTTTGTGTAGCTGTCAATAGTGCGTAAACTTCATGGCTGGATTTGGCCCCAGAGGAGGCCATAAACTCTTGGTTTTCCCTGCTTCTGTTTGATGAGCCCAGGGGATACTCCCGGCTAGGTCAGGATTGTGGAACCTTAGCCTCAGCGGCTAACTGGGAACTCATCCACTCACTGGTCCCCAGCGCTGCTTCTGGATTGCACTCAGAAATCCGCAGTGCAGAAAAGTTGCACTTTGATGATCGGAAATGGATGGTGCCGGAAAGGAAATCTACAGTGGTTGCCGTATGGTTTTGACTCAACGGTATATGCTGTCGGTGACCATTAAACATGAGTCAAACCATAAAACACCAAATGGCTATCTATAGAGATGTTCTAATTCCTTCAGGAAACAGTGGTTTCTCCTGAATAAACTTACACAATCTCATCATTATCGTTTGTATTCTATCAGTGTATATAAGCTATGCGCAAAATTGGACTTTAGTTGGATAGGAATTAATTTATGAATTGATGAAGTTGTTGTTTTTTTTAGAAAGGAATTATTCTGAAAAAAAACAACAACAACAACAACAAAAAACCCATCCATACAAAAAGCAAGCCACAAAGTCATACTGTGGTTGTTCTACTCAGCCTGAATGTGTTAATAATGTCCTCTATGTGTACATTATACTTTTAAGAATTCTAATTCAGCATAAATTAGCAATGGGAAGTGGTATGTTGCTAACAAGCTCCTTTTCTTTTGAAGATTTGGCACATGCAATGTTACGATTATGAAAGAAAATGTTTAATTGATCAGAACCAGGGAAAATGAATAGAGGAGATCCATCTTGCAGCTGAAAGTTGTATGATTAAGAATCACAGATAGGAATTATACCGTTAGGAGAGTTGTATCCTCGCTCATTTTCTTAGGAATGTGTAATTAATGGCTTCTTGAGAATTTAAGCAGGTGTCATATATTGATTTAAATGTCCTTTTGTTGAGAAATCTATTAATTCACCAGCAGCATGTAACAAATGAGGAGATATGGAAAGCCAGACCTTTAATTAACAAACCAAGGATCTGTCAGTAACTCCTTCCTCGATTCTTGCTTCATTTTCTCTTTTATGTAACTCGTGGTTCACATCATTTCATCTTCTTTATTAGTAATCTTGCTTCATGTCACTTCTGTATGATTTAGCGGGACTCTGCCTCAGGTGAAAGAGAAAGAAGATGGTAGGTTTTGTTTGTTTTTGTGGCTTAATCGTGAATGAGTTTCTTTCATTCTCTCTGCTCCTGGGAATGTGCTTTTCCACAAGGTTTGGTCCCCGGCTTCCTCGCTCTGCACCTGCTAGAGGGGCAGGGGTCTCATCCACACCCCTGGTGTCAGCTGCTTTCCACGTACTGATGACACTCAGACCTTCCTCTCCAGCTTTTCTCACGCACCCCCAACTACAATCATAACACACCGTGCAGGCAACCCGCCACCTCCCCTCTCCATCCCCCCCAAACTCCTCCGGGGATGACACCACTGTCCATGGTGCTAGCATCCGAGTAGCCACCCTCCCCATCATCCCATCGGTTCCGGTCATCCCACCACATTCACCTGCCCGTTTCCCTCTCCTCCCATCCCATCCCTGCTGCCCCAAGCGATATTCGCCCCTTGTCATCTCTACCCTGAGCCACTGGACAGCCTCTTGTTCTGCACTGAATTATGCCCACCCCACCCTACCCCTAACTGAAGTCCTAATCCCCCAGTATCGCAGAATGTGACTCTCCTTGGAGGTAAAGGCTTTAAGGAGGTAACTCAGTTGAAATGGAGTCATTATGTGGGCCCTGGTTTAATATGGCTGGTGTCCTTACGAGAAGAGCGGAGCAGGACACGGATAAAACGGTGGGATGACCACAGGAGAACACAGTGGGAAGGTGGCTATCTGCATGGTAAGGAGAGAGGCCTTAGAAGAAACTAAGCCTGCCAATATCTTGATCTTGGACTTCTAGCCTCTAGAACTTTGAGAAAATAAATGTCTGTGGTTTATGCCGCCCGATCTGTGATGTTTGGTTGTGGCAGCCGCAGCAAATCAATACACGTCCTGACTGGTCTTTCTGTCCCTAGCTTTGTCCCACCCATTCTCTTCTCACTGAGACCAAACCAGGCTGCCCACAGTCGAGATTCTCAACCTGGTGGCACATTGAAGTCACCTGGGGGTTTAAAGAATAGCTCTGCGCAGGCTCCACCCCATAGTCTTGAAGTGACAGACTGGGGGGCCGGGACATATGTGTATATGTGTATATTTATACAGTTGACGCTGAACAACGTAAGGGTTAGAGGCACTGATCCCCCCACACAGTTAAAAGTCCACGTATAACTTTTGACTTCCCCAAACTTTACTACTAATAGCCTACTGTTGACCAGAAGCCTTACCGATAACATAAACAGTCAATTCACACATATTTTGTATGTTACATATATTATATACTATATTCTGACAATAAGGTAAGCTAGAGAAAAAATGTTATTAAGACAATCATAAAGAAAATGTATTCACAGTACCGTATTTATTGAAAAAACTCTGCATGTAGTTCAAACCTGTATGGTTCAAGCATATTTAAAAAGCTCAGATGCTCATAATGCACAGCCAGAGTTGAGAAGTGCTGACCCACAAGATCTAAGCTCAGCTGGTCGCTTGGCATAGGAGGCTTTCCTTGATCTGGTTTCTGTTTCTCCAAGCTCAGTTGTCAGTAGTCCCTGATCAGCATGTCTCCTCTAGGGACACCATACTATTGGCCACACAGTGCTGTGCACACCTCCTGGCCCTGTTTGGTCTCCTCTGTCTGGTTTGCTTCTCCACACTCGCTCCCCTTTTCCTGCCTGCTGACCCTCCTACTTGAACCCTGGGCTCAGACATCACCTCCTCCTCCAGATCTATTGTAGGGGGGCCGTGGTACCTGGGTGTACACCTGCGATTGCCCTTAGGGTGGGTGCTGTGTAGAGGGTCACGGAGCTGACTTCCCCAGGAGACTGGAGGCTCCCTGACACAGGCGACTTTTCTGTTCACATCGGTGACCCCAGTGCCCAGCATTGTGCTTGACACACAGTTGGCACCCAGGGCTTACCAATGGGATGATGGATGGGATAGGAGTGCAGCTCATCCAGCGACAAACATGAAGTTATTACACTGTCTTGCTGACTCTCTGGTGATTTCTGAAGCGACCAGTGCTCACTGTGGACTGCAAGCGCCCAGAGCACTTGGCCCTTCTCACATTGAGGCTTTCTGCGTGGGATCCCCTGTTTGAGAATCTCGGGTACTTATCCTTACAGCAGATATTTCTCCATTCTTACTTTAATAAAATCCCTAAACTGTTAAATCTTAACAAAGAAAACACACACCCTCTCTTGGGAGCCAAGCATCATAGCTGACTTTAAACACCCCGCGAGGCAGGTTCCTACTGGTGTTTCCCACGGGCCATGCGGGAAGTTGGCGGAGGTAGGGGGTTTAAGTGTAGACTCTGAAACTGCCCCGCTCCTGAGTCCCCGGGGGTTGGCTGAACCGTTGTATCTCACAACTCCAGAGAACGCAGGTGTTCGAGAAAATGCGAGCTCCCCAGTTGCAAAGTCAGAGGGGGTTTTCAAATTCCTGCCCTTTCTGTCTTCCTTCCTGTCTCCGTCTATCTCTGTCTCTGTCTGTCTCTCTCATGTTTCCCTTGCTCTCTTTGCCTCTTTTCTTTCTCTCTCCTCCTCTGTTCCTGTCTCCACCACTTCCCTTGCCCTCCACAACCCCTGCCCACACTCCCCTCTGCCCTGCCCTGTGCCCTGCTCTGTGCTCAACGGCAGATAGCTGATATGGTGTGAGCACAGCCCTTGTAGCCTGCAGGCTGAGCAGAGGGGAAGGGGGTAACGCAGGTGAAAGTCAGTGTCTGGGACAGTGTGGCCTCTCCTCTGACAATGGATGCAGGGGCTCTGAGGACAGCACAGTCTCCAGACAGTGGACCTCCTCTGACCTGGTCAGCAGTACGGGATCGGCACTGTTCATTCTAGAGACCTTGATTTATAACACAACAACAAAAAGAACCCCTCAGAAGCCACAAAAATCACAGCACTGGCTGGGGTGGGGCCTCTGGGTCCCTGCCCACCTCTACCCAGCTCTGGCCGCCACCCACCCACCCTGTTGCCTCTGCACACCACAGCTTCTTCCTGGTTTGGTCAGGTTTCCATCTGAAACATCATTCTCTGGTCACCAAGTAATGTTTCAAATGAACGAACCAACCACCAAGCATTGCTTCCTTGTAGGGGTTGTCTCTTCATCGGATGTCTTTGTGGGTGGTCAGCTTTCACAGAAGGTCCCAGGCACGTGGCTCTGACATGGTGATAGGTGCTGCCATAGTGATCCCAGCACTATGGAGAAGCAGCCAACTGCCTGGGCATGGCGGACAGTTGAGGCGTGGCTCCAGGGCCAGATTTGCCCGGGTTCGGGTCCCAGGTCTGCTCTTCACTGGGTGTGAAGTCTCAGGGTAATTTTCCTCACCTCTGTCTCTGTACAGCTTTCTACCTGTAAAGTGGGTGCCGTGATGGTGTGCGCCTCACACAGCTTGAATAAGTTAAGCCACATGATGTGTGCCTAGTGGAGCCCAGCACATGGTATGAGCTCTCTAAAATGTTTCTGGCCCTGATGCTCCCTCCTCAGATTCTGTTTCTTCCATCTTCCAAAGCATAAAATTCTCTTAGATAGACCATCCCCTCAACGGAAGGCTGTGAGCTGCACAAAACTGCAAAACCAACAGGAGGGCGAATGTTTAAGCTGCTGTCGGCCTTTTACGTGTTAGAGCGAACTAAGGCCCTAACAAATGATGAGTTCCCTTACTGAGAGCTTAGCATACACGCTCCACTCTGCTAGCTCTTTTATAAACAATCTCATTTAATCCTCACGCAGCCCTATGAAGTCGGTTCTTATTTTACAGAGGAGGCAACTGAGACTCGGAAGGTCAAGGACTGCCCAAGGTCACACACCAAGTGAGTCATGGGGCCTCAGTTAGAACCTAGGCCTTTCTAACTCTTCATAGTATAAAAAATAATGGCTGATAGGTTGAGTGCTTTCGATATAGGAAGTATCATGCTAAGCTCCATTTTATGGATGCAGAGACAGAGCTCAAATCAGTAAAGTTAGTGGCCCAAGGTCCCGGGGTAGTTAGTGGTGAGTTAGAGTTCCATCTGGTCTGATGTGAAAGGTTGTGCTCTTAATGGCCCAATCCTGCTGCAAAACTTGATGGCACCACCCAGGGGAGTAGGAGGGGCTAAGCCAGGGGACAGTGATACAAAGGACAAAGTGTTCCTTCTTCAGAATTATGCACAGCTGTCCAGGTCCCCCCAGAAACATGACCTTTGCCAAGACCGTCCTCATGACACTGTTTGAATTTACTATGTCTCAGGGAAGACGATGCAACAGTCTACCACTTCCTTCCTCTCAGATGTATGAGTCCTTCACTGGGTGGTGAGGCCCATGGTCCCCACCGCCAGCCAGCCTGAGTTTGACATCTAAGCTTGAAGAACTAAATATATGATCTTGGATAAGTTACTTAACTTCTGAGCCTCAGTTTCTACATCGGCACGGGATATTGACAGTGATACTCTTGTAAGGTTGCAAAGATTCAATGAGTCAGTCTTGGGCAAAGCAATTAGAACAGTGATATATCATCAGGATATATCTTATTGGGCTATATCAGTGACATATCGTCACTTGGCAGAGAGTGGCAGAAACATCTGAGATTGTAAATCCTTGCAGGGTAGGAAGTCCCATGACAAAGTTAAAGAGAAAGAAACAAAATAAGAAGAAAAACAACCAAAAATCAAAATGTCCAAGTTCTCCTGTTGAAAAAAAAAAAAATTCTAGTTGAGAATTCCATTATTTGAACAGCTCAAGCTTCAGCCCAATTCCAGGCTCATCACAGACAACAGAGTGTCCCCTGGAGTTTGAGCTGAAACGCCAGCTCATTGGCCGCACACTTGTCAGGGTCGAGGAGACAGAGTGGATTCTAGGGCCTTCTTGCTAGAGGGCGACACTTTGGGCAGCCTGAAAGAGCCCCGTCTTTGGAGTTAAGCCAGCCTGGCTTCAGGGCCTGCTCTACAAAGTGACCGTGAGCTGACAGTTTCACCTTTGGAGCCTCGGTTGCTTTGCTTATAAATCAAGGACAGTGATATTTGGGTTGCAACCCTATGGTGAGGATGAAGTGCAGAAAAAGTTTTAAATACCCGGCACAGATGGTTTCAGTTAAAGGTAGTGGGTGTCATTATTCGAACTGTTGCTATTCACTTGGTGGCCTCCCCAGGTGAGACACTGAGCAGGCCGTGACGCCTGCTGGGTGCTGAGCCTCAGCACAGTCCCTGCTTCCCAGCCCCCAGCGCCCCCCGGAAGGGACCTGTGGCTCCGCACGGCCATAGCAGTCTCAGGAATGGGTCTGCAGGCTAGAGTTTGTGAATATAAGGACTTTTCTTAACTAACGAAGAGGGTCAGAAGGGAAATCAGGCCTGGCTCCTTGTTCTCTGAGGCTTCTTTCCCAAACTCATGCAGATCCAATTTTTTCACCATCTGCCCGTGGCATGTGCAGGGCGCAGGAAGCCCTTTCCCGGACCCCTCATGGCATTGTTAAATAGACTTCATTATGTATAAGTGGAGACCGTAAAACCACAGAACTGGTCTCTTCATAAGCAGCCACAATTTACACATCAAAATGAATCTGATTTTCTTCAGAGGAGTCGGATACTTCAGAGGCAATGCGCCAATTCAAAACACTTTATGAACTCTCCCTTTGGGGTCATCCTTCAAGCCTCTAGCACATTCTTGCTCGCATCCTCAGAGTGAACGTGCCCTCTTTTTTTTTCCAGGGTAGATTTAATTTTTGGAAATAGCCAAAAGATATTTGAAGCTGAGCCCGCTAAATAAAAAGGGTTAGGCATGCAGGATAATAACACTTTGGGATAAAAAAAAAAAAAAAACAAAGTTATACTTAGAAAATATTGATTTACTTTTTTTGATGCTGTGTGTAATGTGACTCTGAAATCCGCGGCATGAAAGTGGTCTTCTGGACAAGCCTGAGCAGCCGGAGTGAAAGGGGAATAAATTTTGCCCTCCCAAGGCAAACATTTTGTTTGATAGGAACAAAAATGCCCATTTAGACAGATGAGATGTGACACATTCATTTAAGAAGAGTCTGATCTCATGGCATCATGAACACACCTCATATTTCAATTATTCATATAGTTTTTACTTGCGCAATTGCTAGTTTAAGAATAATGTCCTGGCTCTTGCGTGCCCAAATCATTTGGATATTTCCCTTCTCCCCCTCCTTCCCTTTCCTTCCTTCTTCCCTCCCTCCCTGCCTTCCTTCCTTCCTTCCTTTTCAGGCGTATGTTGAAACAATTAGACTGAAGGATGATGAAACACTCAAGGTACAGACCAAAGAGGACGGAGATGTCTTTATGTGGTTGAAGCATGAAGCCACCCGAGGCAATGCGGCAGCTCAGGTAAAAAAATGTGGTCCACTGTTTTGGAAACCCATCAGTTGTAGTACCCAGGTTCTGCCATGGTAACAAAATATCTCAAACCTCACTGGCTTAAAACTGCGCAGGTTAGTTTCTTGCTCCCGCTGTCCGTCTCATGCTGAGAGCATGCGCTGTGCTCTCAGAGACCCCTACGAATGGAGCTAACAGGGGCTTCACTGCAACGCAGGCCCCCACAGCCATGGCTGCCCAGAAATGGCACAAGCCATCTCTCACATTTTACGGCCAATGCAAGTCCCATGGTCTCTCTTGACCACGCAGGCCGGAAGTGCACCCAGAAGGAGAGAGAGCTACACGGTTTGTGATCCGTCCTAAAGACTATCATTAGACATTTTAGGGCATTAGATAGAAATAAAAAGAGTGCAGGAGAGATTAGATGGGTATCAGGAAGAAAGCCATGAATTCAGCTAGGAGAATAACAGAAATCAGGTTCAGCATGACCAACGGACCAACCTTGGCTCTTGAACATGTCTTGTTTCTTGGATGGACTTTTCTGAGGTACCAGGAAGGGCAGAAAGCTGGGAGAACTTTCTCGTCTGACTTCTTGCCTTGATTTCACTCTGAAGAGAAACCCTTGACGGGAGCCAGCTTAGACAGATTGCACTGGGAGGGAGAAAGCTCCCTTCCCCAGGAATGGCTTTAGCTTTTGCTTTGTGCTCCTAGTGAGCATACAGTGTGGTTAAGGGCCTCTGGGTCCGCTAAGCAGGCAGAAGCCCAGAGATGGGAAAAAGAAAGAAAACAAAAAAGACAAATGCATTGACAAGCAAGCATTTCAGAGACCCTTTAGTAACGCTAGGTCTTCCTAGAGTTTCAGGAGATACTTTGCTGGAAGTTATAAGTACTTGAGTAGAGGGTAGAAAGAAAAGGAGATGAGAGAAGAAGCAGAAAGGAAGAAAGACCATCAGGGGCCAGAATGGGGCTAGAATGTTAACCAACATTCCTCTGCTCCCTTCTCGGGCATCCATCTCCAGCCTGCAGTCTTTTTAGGGCAGGAAGGAATTCCAGTGCCTAGTTCCGGAAATGCCACCATCAGAGTCATTTCCAGGGTGCTCCAGAGCTTGTATGAACTTTCCTGCCTTCATTCAGCAAATCTTTGTTGAGTAACTTCTATGAGCTTCTGCTGAGCTTTGCTGAGTGGGGGCTGAGGGAAGAAACAGGGACAAATCACATCGTGAGGTTCTGATCCCCAGAGAGCTCCCCGCCTCGAATGTCATGGCGGAATGAGCCATGTGGACAAGTGCTGGAGTGGGAGGAGCTGAGTGCCCTTCTGATACAGATGTGCACAGGCCTCCAGGCCACTCACTAGGCTCAGGGGATGGCATGTACCTTCCAAAAGAAAGGGGCTTTGAAGAGAGGAGAGTCATTGTTGACCAAGTTTCACCCGGCTCTGGCCCTGGGTGCAGTAGACTGACTCACATTCACCTACAGACATGCATGGTTTCCAACTGGGGCTACGGACTTGTATTTACACAAGTTCACTTTTCAGGGCTCCAGCCCCCAGTTGAAAGATGACATGTGTCTACCTAATTCCTGGTTCTCAGGTTTGTCCTTCCACCTTTTAAAGTCTTATGTTAAGCATTACACAGGAAAGTCATTATTCTAAATTGCTACTGTCTTGAAGCAACGATTGGCCCAGATGCTGTTCTGGGGCCAGCAAGGTGTGGCCAAGAATCCTGAGGCAGCGATCCAGTGGTATGCCAAGGGCGCGCTGGAGACCGAGGACCCTGCGTTAATATATGACTATGCCATTGTGTTATTCAAGGTAAGAGTCCCTCAGTTTGGGCTGAAATTATGCAATTCTTATCAGGTTTCCCGAGCAGTTTCCCGTAGGCGTGCAGGCAAACGAGGATTCTGTAACCGGAGAAATTCAGTATATGCTTCTGTCACTCTTGATGGAAAGGGATATTTGCTGAAAAGGCAGAGTCAGAAACAGTCCCCTGGTCTCATTTTCAATCATTAGTCTTATGTTTGGCACCTGGATTCTCTTTGCTTTTGCAAGAACTGTCTAGAGGAAGCACCCCTATTTTATGGATTGGAAAAAAACGGCCACCAGCCCCCAGAGGTTCTGCAAGTTCACCACCAGACAGAGTTGTCATTGAATTACAGCTTAACCCAAGTGCATGTTTGGGCTGGCTCCCAACAGTCTGGTTGGTCAAAACAAAGATCTTGTTTTAAGCCAACAGGAGAACGGGGGATGGGTTGAAAGGGCATTAGCCCAGGAGACAGAGAATGGAATTCAAGTCCCTCCTCTGCAATCATCAGCTATGTGTCCTTAGAGTTATTTGATCTCATGGGGCAATGGTAATGACCAGAGATTGAATGAGATAACATAATGAATGGGCTTCAAGAAATGTAAAATACTGTCTTATACGAAATCCTCATAGTTTGCACTGATTGAGCACTTATTACATGACTTACATGTATTAACACATTAAAGCCTCACAACCACCTTGTGAGGTAGGCATGGGGGTGCGTTATGATTACTGTTTGTATATGTGGTAACAGAGGCAGAGAAAGGTTTTTTAATTTGCCCAAGGTCACACAGTTGGTACATTTTAGAGATATGAGACTAGGATCCAGGCAGTTCAGCTTCAGAGTCTGTGTTCTTCACCCCTAAACACAAGACATCAACTCACCAGCCTTGGAAAAGCAAAACTCTTGATTTTGGGAAGGAAGCCCTTGGGCCCCATGCCCTGCCCAAAGAAAGCCGCTACCCTCATAGTGAGTGTCTCCAAACAAGGACATGGAATCGTGGCCAGGTCCATCTTCAGAACCACAGCTGTGGCCGCTCACTGATTAACAGCCATGACTTTGCTACATTTCTAGCCCTCTACAGCCTTAAAACCTATTGGTTCATATGGTTTCCAAATATAGGGTCTGGACTTTCCTTTTTCAGTTGTCAAGTCAACATAGAAATGGTTTGACTCCTAGCCATATGCTGAAGCATCCATGTGTTTATTCAATAAACACCCATTCCAGGCTGACAAAACGCCAGACTCTACTCTAGAGGGAGGGACAGATGGATGTGTGTGCCACATCCCCGACCTCAAGGGGCTTGTGCAGTGGTGGGGAGGGCAGGCACAGAGAGGCACCGGTCCACCAGAGCTGGGGCTGGCCATTGTCAAAGTGCAGAGAAAATAATAGCATGAATGAGACATTACTTCTGATCACCAGGAGCTCACCATCTAGAGGGAGAGGCAGATACAGGAAATATGACTCTGGAGGTGATGGATTGTCTGCTTTCCCAACCTTAAAGTTTTTGGGTTCTCCTGCATTCTAACGAAGAATCCCTCAGTGGGACAAGGGAAGCCCCTTATCGGTATTTCAGTAACGGGAAGATTTTACCTCTGGTCAGAAGGTCACTTTAAGTGTGTTCCATGTGAAATAACCCCATGCAGAAAATGAGCTTCCCAAATGTGAAGAACAGTAGTGTGCTCTGGAGCTCTGTGTGGGCATTCGGCACATTGTATGATGGCGCCATGGTGGCTACAGCTTGGCCAAGACAGTCTAAGCCATCCCGTCTTGCATCCACATGAGGATAGCACTTTGACGTTTACTGTAGCAGCTGTTTTCCATGAATTCACCCAGTGGACACTACTGAGCACTTACTATGTACCAGGACTTTACATTTCTCTCACTTAACAACTTCCAGTACGACTCAGATTTGTGCTTAGTGCGGGGTCTTTGTGCAAGAAATTATCCCACTTAGGTTTACATAACAAATATTCTAGAAGATGCTTGGTGCCTAGAAATAAGAGTACCTGAATTCTAGTCACAGATCTAACTGTGAGGCTTTGGGTAAGTCATCCTCCCATTTTATGCCTTCAAAGCAAAGAAGTTGGAGAAGATAAACCTTGAGTTCAACCAGGTTCTAACGTTCTGTTCTCCTGCTCTTTCTGACACTTTTCCAGAAGTCCAAAAAGCTTGTCCCATTGCCCCATCCAGTTATTCCATATAGCCTCCGTGTCCTTTTGTCTTTCCTCTTCCTCTCTATTAAATGAAGTAATGGTGCTTTTCTGAAAAATATTTTCATCTTCAACTTGGCTTCAGCTCATTGGTTTTATTAAATAGGTAACTTCAAGGCTAGGAGAAACTTGGTGTATATAATTTAACTCTTAGTTGGATTCGCAATTTTATTTGGGGTCCTGAAAAATACAGAGACAAACATATCCTGCACATTTTCTGTAAGGAGGTTATGAATCATAATATGTTCTCAGCATGGAACGGGAACGCACTGGAGGAAGTAGAGCATGCTAGTTACAACTTGGACTCTGGAGCCTGCCTGCCTGGGTTCGAATCCTGCCTCTGCATCTCACTTACTGTGCGATTCTGGGCAAGGGCTCGGATGGGAATGCTAGCAGCATGTCCGTAGGCTTGTGGTGAGGATTAGATAGAGCAGCACAGTGCTGAACCCACCACTTTAATTAACACAGGGATGTTTGCTCGTGCTGTCTTCACTTACTGTAGTGCTGTTTCAGTAGAGTTAAAAGCTATATTTGGTACGAAGCACCCCCAACATTATATCACATGTGACCCCATCAACCTCTGTGTCTCTGGCCAGGAAGTCTCCATGGGGCACATGTGGTGAGTATGTCAACACAGATGCTAGGTGGGTTTGGTAGCAGCGATGGTTTTCATCCGGCTTACCTTGTGCACCATCTTCATTGTCAGTCCTGTGGTGAGAGAGACCTTGAGGCCCTCTCCCACTCTATCCTCAGAACTGTCACTTCCCCACACGGTCCTGCAGACACCTCAGTGAAGTCCCACAAAGTTCCTCTCTTGTAGCAAGAACCCCAAAGCCGTTTCTCTCTGTGGTGGTGTTCAAACTGCCTCTAGCTGGAAAAACTTTGTAGGAGGAACCTTGTCAGTTTCCGTCAGCATCTGACGCGACAGATTCCAACGGGTCCTATCTCCTTCACAGCTGGCTCTTGAGCTGGTCCACCCTGGAGACTCCCGAGAGGACCCAGGAAGGCTGCAGAGGACAACCTAATAACTTTTGACAGTCCCATCACAGATCAAGGGCTGTATTTGGCTCGCAAACGAGGCCAGCCACAGAGAAACGCATCCAGGATGACCAGACTCATTTAATTGTTCTTCAGGGCTTCTCCCAATAGTACCTGTGGATTGACAGGAATGGCATTCACTCGATGATAATGGGGGGGTTGTATGGATGCTAAGCGGGCAAGGTGAGGTCTGCTGCCTCTGCACCACACATATAAGCAAGATAATAGTGAGGATGATGATGATGACGGTAGAATAGTTCTGCATGTAGAAATCTTTAAGATGAGGCTTTTAATGAAGAAGGCTTGGGTTTTCTTTTTGAAGTATTTTATGTGGAGCACTGATACACCTGCGTCATGTTTTCAAGCGCGATCTGGGTTTATTTTCTTCCTACTCATTGCTGTTTATCATTGTTTAGGGTCAAGGAGTGAAAAAGAACAGACGGCTTGCTTTGGAGCTGATGAAGAAAGCGGCTTCCAAGGTAACACTTTTGCATATTGTCAGAGGGAAACATTTGCACCACACACACCCACACGCTCACACGGCTGAGAATAAATGGCTAGCCTTTGGCCCGGCCCATGGAAAACGGAGTGGGGAGAGGGGGGGGTCGCTGCCATAGCGGTGATTAGTCATTTTGGAGCTACAACACATACAGAAACCCGCCACAATGGGGACGGTGGAATTCAAAAGCTGAATTCACCTTCCAGTCAATAGAATTCAGGCCGATTTTGTTTGAAGGCTAAAATTATAATCACGGGCTGCCTGGATAACAAGCAGTGGGGGGGAGCGGGGCTCCTTGGAATTGAATGGGTATGTAGACACGCCATTGAATTAGGAAAACCAAAAGCCGAATTCCTTTGAAGGTTAACCCTGTCGTGTCCAAAGCCCGTGTACTGCCCGTGCTGTAATAATGGGGATGCATATCAAGGTGACGGCCAGGTTTAAAAATTGCTTTGTTTTTGTCACTGTTTTCTTTAAAATGTTGTCGTCGAGTCAGCTGGTTTCACTCTAGCACTACAGAATGGAGGTTAAATATCGCCTGTGAGGGGACACACACACACATACAATGTGTTGCACACCCACACAAGCACGTTCACAGGTGCATGCATGCAACTTGCAAATAAATTCGTAGAAACCACTGTAAGTCTACAACCTTGACAGAATCCTTTATAGCCCTTCTGGCTCTTGAAAGTGCCTCCCTCCCCAAGGCTGCTAAATACTTGCCTTATCAACAAAGACTCCTCAAGTACCCATGTTGATTTCTTTTTCCCCTCATCCTACCATGAGAAGTTCAGAGTCTCTTTTTTTTGTGTGTAGAAAGAGGCTTTCCCGTCCACCTTGGTGGTGTCAAGAAGGCACTTGACCCAAGAGAAGGGAGCCCACTGAAGCGCACACCAGCTCCTGCCCCCTCCCCCCGCACAAATTAAAGGGCAGAAGTAGAGAGGCAGATTAACGGTGGGCATTCGGTCCAAAGCATCCTAAAATAGGGCAGTGATAGGGTTGCCCGGGCAGCTGTGAAATTTGCATCTCTTTAGCCATCCTAGTGGTGAGCTGATGCCTAATGTGCTTTGTTTTGAACGGATTCTTAGCAGAGCTTAGGTGAGGATTGGGAAATGCTGCGTTATGGCCTGGAGTCATCATATCCTTAAAAGTGTTATGTGATTCTCACTCATTCACTCGGCAAGGAATTTTGAGGCCCCTACTCTTTGTCAGGCACTGTGGCGAAGGTCCCATCTAGTTCGGTTTTTGGAATTAGCGAAAAGTCACACGGGAGCAAATCTGGTGATTGAGCTGCACCTGTCCAGAACAGAATATGAATAGTAAGCAAGAAAGACAGGATTTCTTGTGGGGCTCCAAATGCAATTCCTCATAGAGTTCTGCAGATGTTTTGAGGGATGACAGGTGCATTTGAATAAGCCTGTGGCCTCTGGCTTTGCAGCAAAAGTCACTGTGATGTGTACCTTCCGTAGGCTTGTTCCAAACCTGGCTGTTGCCACTTTATGGTATGGCCTGGTCCATTACATGATTGAAAGGCATTCTGCCAGACTTTCCAAGAGACCACCATGCACCTGGTACAGCATGCAGCTCAGGAAGAAGGCCTCGATGACTAGATCCACGGCACTGACACCTTTCCTGATGTCAGCTGGCTTGGGAGTCAGTTATCTCGGGGGCCTGCAGATCTGAACCCTACTCTCCATCCTCAAAGTGTAGGATTTGGATTTCCAGCATTCAAAGTGTGGCTTTTGTTCATTCGTCAAATCTTTGAGTACCTACTCTGTAGCAAGCACTAGTATAGGTTCTTGGGACACAAAACAAAGATTCCTGCCCTCATGGAGCTTCTGTTTTATTTTATTTTTTAAAAGATTTTATTTATTTGAGAGAGAATGAAAGTGAGAGAGATCACAGAGCTCCGGAGAGGGGAGAAGCAGACTCGCCACTGAGTGGAGAGCCTGATGTGGGGCTCAATCCCAGGGCCCTGGGATCAGGACCTGAGCTGAAGGCAGACGCTTAACCAACTGAGCTACCCAGGCATCCTGGAGCTTCTATTTTAATGTGCTTTGTTAGTTTCTTTCCCCCTGGTCTTTCTGGCACCCAGAGTATGACAGAAGTCTAGGAAGTGTAGCTTTTCAGGATCCACTGCAGACTGAAAAGGCTCAGCCTGGGATCTTGGCATCTGTTCTCAAGGGACACCCATCCTTCACTCGTGAAAGGTGGTAAAAGATTTGGTTCTATACTTAGACTCTGATTTAACAAGTTTTACAGATGCAAGGCACTGTTTGACCCTTGGATCTTTTTCCCCTTGCTTCTTCATGGTTTGGTGGGCCCGGCAGAAAGGGAGGTATGAGAACCCTGTCTGCCCATGTCTACACACAGGTGTCTCACTGTGGGGCGGTGCTCCTTCAGGAGCACTCACACCCCTGCAGGGCTTCTGGGCCCTCAACAACCAAGCTGCAGGCTGCCCTGTGGAAGCAAGCGGGAGCATCTCGGGAAAGCACATGAGAGTACCTGCTAGAATGAAATAAGCAAGCACAAGGAGGCTCCAGACTCGATTTGCTTGAAGTACTTCCTCGGTACCAGCCCCAGATCTAGACACAGTTTTAAAACCCTCCTCCCAGAGACCCTGGGTGGCTTAGTTGGTTAAGCGCCTGCCTTCGGCTCAGGTCATGATCCCACGGTCCTGGGGTCGGTCAAGTCCCACATCGGGCTCCCTGCTCAGCAGGGAGTCTGCTTCTCCCTCTGCCTGCCGCTCCCCCTGCTTGTTCACTTGCTCACTCTCTCTCTCTCTCTCTCTCTGACAAATAAATAAAATCTTAAAAAAAAAACAAAACCCCTCTCCCATCCCCATCATCCTCGCCCCCACCTAAGCCCCCCTCCCCCACCCTCCTGACTCTACCTGTCAGGACTGGGGCTCCCAGTAGCCTCAGAGCTCCTGTGCTTTGCAAGCAGGTTGTTGCAGCCGCTTCCCTCCGAGAATTTGTTGGTGTTCAGTGCAGAGTAATCAACAGATGTGCAGGCGGGTCACCTAGAAACTGTCCCAGCCAGGGGGGTGTCAGGCCTCCCATTGCAGGTGAGCGCTCATGAGTTGCGAGGTCACTGTTGATGCTGCGGTGCAAGAAGAGGCCTCTTGTAGACAAGGGCTTTGCACAGGAGCCTGCAGGAGCTGCGCCATGATTTGGGGGTAGCATCGCTGCAGAGCTGGTAGGCAGGAATCCCCCAGCAGCAGCCAGATGAAATCCATCCCGGGGAAGGCTCCGAGCAGGCTCGTGGTTTCTAACACTTAGCTTTTCTTTAATGCCATCTGCCCCCAGAAAGAGATGGGAAAGGTTTTGCTCAGACCCAGGCGGAGTGCTTTCCCAACAATTGATTCTCTTTAGGTTTCATTAAAAAAAATTTTTTTAAAAAGTAATTTTTTTTCATTGTTTTAAAATCCAGGGATTGCATCAGGCAGTCAATGGCTTGGGATGGTATTACCACAAATTCAAGAAAAATTATGCCAAAGCAGCAAAGTACTGGTTAAAAGCAGAAGAAATGGGGAATCCGGATGCATCGTACAATCTTGGAGTCCTGTATTTGGATGGCATTTTCCCCGGAATTCCTGAAAGGAATCAAGTAAGACTTGAGACCAGCTGTGCCGCTGGCTACTGGCTCATCTGCTGTGTGCCTGGCCTGTGTGAGGCCCCGTGGGGGTGCAGACGCCACCCAAGACAGACCCTGTCCTCAAGCAGCTCCAGGGTCCAGTTGGGAAGATAAGACAGCAAACAGCAAAGGATGCTATCTAGCCAAGTGTCAAGTGTGTGCCCTTTGCTGTGATCCAAACGGATCTCGACAGGGGAAACTGTGATGACCCAAAAGCAGTCAGGAAGGCTTCCTGGAGGAGGGAGGCCTGAACTAGGGAGGAAGGGGAAGATGATTCAAGATGAGAATGAGCAAGAAGCAGTGCAGAGATTGATCTTGCTAGAAGCAAAGAGAGCTGGGTCCAGATAGGGTTGCCTGATATGAGACCAGATTTCATAATAGTGAAAACCACAGTGACAGTCTTCAGTGTTTGCTAAGCACTTCCTCTGTGACAGACACTCGGAAATAGTTGACATGCACCCCATGTCATTCCAATTACCTTCTGGAATAGCTGCTATGATTATATCCATTTTACAGAATGAACAATCAAGGCTCTGAGAGGATATGTAACTTACTCAGAGTCATATGCTTAGTGGAGGCAGGACTGGGATCCCTGCGCAAAATAGAAGCCCCTCGTTATTACTAATACTCTTGATGATGGTGCTTTTAATTTCTGCACCATTATAGTCCACAAATTTCATTGAATGCCCACCCTATGCTAGGCACTCTACGAGGCACTGGGGGTACAGGAGCCTTACATATATCTGGGAGAAGAATGTTCCAGAAAGAGGGAATAGCCAAGGCAAAAGCCCTAGAGGAAAGCAGGCTTGTTGCTCCTCAAGGAACAACAGGGAAGCTGGAGCAGCAGGAGCGGGGAGTGGGGGAGGGGCGTAGGTGGGCGAGAAGGTCAGGCAGGCAGGTGTGCAGGTCATTGTGAGGTCCCGGCCCCTCCGAGGAAGATGGGAAACCTCTGGGCAGCTTTGGACAGGGCAGTGATGTGCTGTGCTTTAAAAACCTCCCCTTGGATCCTAGCAGAGACTAGGATTAAAGAAGACAAGAGGGGAGCAGGGGCTAATGGATTATTGAATCCAAGTGAGAAGGATGGGCGACCCCAGGAGGGGGACAGAAATGTGGCTGGACTATGCATGTACTTTGAAGGTCAAGGTGACAGGGCTTGCTAATGGATTGGATGTGAGGTGTGACAGGGGAGAGGAGACAGGGTGACTCCAAAGTATTTGGCATTTATCGAGGTAGAAGAGTGGAGGGGGCAATTCGCAGGATGGGCCAGCCTGAGGCAGTGGCAAGTTTCTGGGGGTAGGGAACTGGAAGATAATTTTTGTGAAGCACCGTGCTAAGCCTTGAGAATACATCTCATTTAATCCTTGAAACGGCCATTCGTGCTAGGTATTATTAGAAGCCATATTTTTCAGTTGCAGAAATCTCGCAGTTGGAGAGATGAACTAACACGCCCAAGGTCACACGGTGGGGTGGGGGGGGCGGGGAGCAGAGCTGGTATTTAGACCCAAGCCCATCTGACTCCAAAGCCCTGCTTCAGAACGGCAGCTAACCGCCTTGGGGAAAATAATAGTAAGCGCAGAACATTCACCCTTCTAAATGTTTGTCTTATTTTTCCCCTCTGCCTCTCTCTGCCTGCATAAGAGGCTGTATATTTTTATGCATTGCTAATGTCTGGTCACCCACCCACGTATATGCTAGTGTGGATTTTTTATTGTCATATTCTAATTCTCACCTTCCTGCGGGCGATGCAGTTTTGGCACATGAGTTTGAAGAAAGTATTCAGCAAGGTTAGGGAAGCCAATGCCTGAAATTTCACCCGGTGTGACTTCTGATACATTCTTCTGTTTCATTTAAAAGGGTTAAGGGATTCATAGCTACGTGTTGTCTTATTAACTTATTGGGTAAACTTAACAGAATAGCTTACTGTCAAGGTTATCGCATCCAGAGGCCGGCTTCTGTGATGGGCTGTCTTCCTGAAGCTTGACTTGGTTTTCCTAAAGATATCAGAAGTGATGAGCCAGTGAAAATATCAGCGGTTGAGTGTCTCACCGTGTTGGCTCTGGGGAGACCAGTCCCCTTGGGAGGACTCCTCACCAATGAGATAACTCTGTTTATCTCTCTACAGACTTTAGCTGGTGAATATTTCCATAAGGCTGCACAGGGCGGACACATCGAAGGAACCTTGTGGTGTTCTCTCTATTATATCACAGGAAACCTGGAGACATTCCCTAGAGATCCCGAGAAGGCTGTTGTGTAAGAATCTGTCAGCTATTGTGCACAAAGGGAAAGCTGCGTACTTTATTCACTGTGCCTGAAAATGGAGTCCCCATTCTTTGTTTTGCAATTTTGAATTCAATCTTTATTTTTACCAGTTATGCATGCACAGAGTTTCAAAAGCCATCTCGTTCGACAAGGCAAAAATAAGTACATTTTAACTGAAACAAAAAAAATAATAATTTGACATGGGAAAAACAAGCAATCTGCTCTCCCACCCAGACTACTTCCTGCTCTCAAGAACAAGTCACTTTCAGTCTTTTCATTATTTCTTTACTGTTTGCCTCTCTCTTTCAATGACATGCTCATACTACTATCTCTTGTTATTTTCATTACAGGCTTTGTCTAATGATGTCCCACTGTGAAAAATAAAGATAGAGTTCCCTCTCATTCCGCCACCACCTACCATCCCACGCATCCACACTTCCCACCTTGTCCCATTTTCCCATAAATATATCATTATTTTGGTTAGATTAGGAGCGGGGTGTCCATTATTAGGGCCATGTGAGTGCTAGGCACAGCTGAGCCATGTAATATGCTATGACTACTTTTTCTTTATTACACAGTTTTTTTTTGTTCCATGGAGTATTAATTATACTTCATAGTCCTTTAGTTGCTTAGCTTTCTGCATACTTATCATTTTTCATGTGCTTAATTCTTCAAATTCTCCCACAGTTGTCTAAATCTCTCCTCCGTATGTCCAGACCCACCAGGTATACAATTAACTTAATCTCGGTGACATCTCTGTCTTTGCTCAGGGCAGAGCTACCTTCCTGAAATTAACTTTGTCATCACTGTGGAGGTTCCCTTTCTCTTCATCCCTGTCTTTTTGGGTTCTCCTTGCCTTACCTTATTTCTTCCTCTTTCTTGATTTACTCCTATGCTTTTGTAGAGCACATCCTACAGTAGCTTCCTAAAGAATGGTGAACAAGAGGTGCATTTTTGAGGTCATGCATATCTGAAAATGTTTTACAGAGGTTGGCAAACTAGGACCCATAAGTAACACGTGGCCCACCCTCTGTTTTGTGTGGCTCCAGGAGCTAAGAACGCTTTTTACATTTTTAAAGGGTTGTAAGACAAATACACACACTATGGTGAATATAAGTAGAGACTCTGTGTGGCCCACAAGGCTTAAAATATTTACTATCTTGCCTTTTACAGAAAAAAAAAAAAAACAACTTTGCAGACCTCTGCTTTAGACCACCCTCAAACCAATAGTCTGGCTTTTCAAAAGGTTTTGTTTCATAAGGCATTTGAGAGCAAATCCAGCCTGACCTGAACTCAGTGATAAAACTTGACCAAGACAAACTTGAAGTTTTTATCATTATTTGTTAGGATGTTTGGTGTGAACATTCATATGTTTCATAAATTCTTTTTTGTTATTGATTCCTAGCTTAATTCCACTGCAATCAAAGAATACATTCTGAATGAGTTCAGTTGTTTGGAATTTGTTGAGGCTTACTTTATGACCAGCATACCATCAATTTTGCTACACCTGCTTTTTTTGTTTCTTAGAGTTTTTTTGTTAGAGTTATATCTTTTTCCAGACTTTTAATTTTGTCTTCTTTTAATTTTAATATGTATCTCTTCTAAGCAGCAAATAATTGGGTTTTGTGTACTTTTTATTCAGTCTGACGAGTTTAGTTTTTAATTGGTATATTTAGACCATTTACATTTAATGCAACTTGCAGATACATTTTGTTTTAAATCTACCATTTTACTACTTATTCCTTATTTGTCCCATCCATTCTTTGTGCTTGTTTCCCCTTTTCTTACCCTTCCTTTACATTACTCAAGTTTTTTTTTTTTTTTAAAGACTCTATTTATTTATTTGACAGAGAGAGACACAACAAGAGAGGGAACACAAGCAGGGGGAGTGGGAGAGGGAGAAGCAGGCTTCCTGCTGAGCAGGGAGCCCGATGTGGGGCTCAATCCCAGGACCCTGGGATCATGACCTGAGCCGAAGGCAGACGCTTAATGACTGAGCTACCCAGGCGCCCCATTACTCAAGTATTTTTTAAAAATCTTATTTCCCCTTTCCATCAGCTTGTTAGTTGTGTATCCTTGTAATATTCTTTTAGTGGTTGTTAAGTCTAAAGATTACAACAGGCCAGTTCATTATTAGTAAAAATTCTCCAGGATAACTTAGAGAACAGAAAAAAAATGGGGAAACCTTATAATAAATCAGTCAACATGTTTTAATGGAGAGAGTACTAGAACTCTTGGTGAAGATTATCTTTTTTTGCATCGGCGGTTATTTTTCATTAGGTGTCTCTCATGTCTTTGTCTCCATACACGATAACTCCTAAGCGCTTAGAAGAAAAGGCACTGAATGTAAAGTTCTCAAAATGCATCTTTTTTTTTTTTTTTTTTTTGCCTTCTTAATGTTCAGTTCTGGTTTGTTGCCGTGTAAAAATTCTAACAAGCAAAATAATCCCCAAGTGGGATTTATTGAGATCATATGAAGAAAAAAGCAATTATTTAATTTGCCACAGTTTGGATATTTTCTCGTTCCTTTTCTTTTCAGATGGGCGAAGCACGTAGCTGAGAAAAATGGCTACTTGGGCCATGTCATTCGCAAAGGCCTCAATGCCTACCTGGAGGGCTCATGGTAAGCGGGGGACCCATGTGAGAATGAACTTTCTCAGCCCTCACCTTTCAATTTGTCAGTGTAGTCGTATGAGAAGGAGTCTTAAAATACAACCGAAAGAGCAATTTGCAGGGAAATCATGGCCTCCCAGTAATGATATTCAGGGTATCACAGACTGATTGGCTGTTGATTGGAAAACATAGCATTTCCATGTTTAATTATACACAAAAATTAGTTCTTTAGGGGAAGCGTCCACATTCATCAAGTTGAGAGACACATGAATGTGTTGACTTCTCTTCCCTTCAAGCTTGTTCCTCTTGGTTTTAGAGTGGAGACAGCACAGGGGGTCTTAGCTGAACCTCTGCCTCTCCCTGGCAGAGCACAGAAAGTTCATGGGAAGCGGAGAGAGCAGTGTGTTTAAGGCTCAAGCTACATCTTTCCACTGATATGTTACTACATCTTCCATGGCCAAGAGCTTGGGATTACTGGAACTCACTCACCAGCCCTCGGATATCACAGCCAAACAGATTCCCCATTTTAACTTTCTTCTGATGGAGTTAACAAATCTCAACCTGTACCCTATGGGATGAGACGCTGCACTGAGGACTTGCAAATGATCCTCGTTTGCTGTGCCTTGATTTTACAAATAAGGGCACACCTTTCCAAACTGCAAACTCCACCTGATTCCATCTTTTTGTTTTCTTCTGCCAGTCCTGCCACTCTGTCTTCCTTTTCCATTGGGACATATTTTCTTGGTTGGTTTATTGCCTAAGTGATCTGGGTATTTCAGTAATAACTTAAAAGGGTATACAAATCAGCACATATCCCATTGGTCCACTGCCTCAAAGACATTAGACCAGACCTATCATAGATCATAGTCTGATCTGAACCTTAATTAAAAATTAAAATATAAGTCCAAAAGAACACTATTTTCCCCTTTGGTCCGTGGGTGCCCGCATAATCAGCAGATAGCATGTCAGTGAATGAAAATCTTAAAGAAGGCAGGGAAGTGAACCCAATGAAAATACCAAAAGGAATGTTTGTTATCATCCTGTGAAAGTTTATTATCTGCAGCCTCACTTTGCACAATCTGGAAAAAAACTTTAATGGAATTTTTATTTTCCACTAGATACACCTTATAATTTTTTCGGTGCTTTATCTTGTCTCCCAAGTGAGCTTCAGCTTCTAAAACTCCCAAATTTGAATTTAATTTATTCTCTACTTCTCATCCTCCAAACTTCCCCCGCCCTTTGCTCCCCACAAGCTTCTTAGGGGAAAAAGAGTATTCAAAAACCGAAGTGTGTATGTGGGCTTTCCCAAAGAGAGAGCCCATCTGTAAACACCCCCACACTGACACACATACACACCACAACGCTTGACACTATTTTTCCCATAAAGAGAGTGTCTATTAATAGCTACATTTCTTGCCTGCATTTGAATTTAACATCACAAAGCATTTCAGGTAGCACATTTTAAAATTTGCTGTGAAGGTCGAGATGAATTAAGATTTTTGCGACCTGTTGTCCTTCTTAAAATATTCAGCCACAACACGAGATTGATTTTTTTTTTTTTTTTGGTAGAGGGGAGGGGGAAATTAAGTGTGTTCTACACTGTGAGTTCGGGTCCAGGTCAGCAGATTTTACTGAGTACACCTAAATGCAGGCTGCCTTGCCATAAGCTGCAGGGGATGCCACAGGCGGGGCTCGAGGAAGTGGGGAAGTTCCCTTCCTCCTTTCTTTCTTCTTCTTCTTCTTCTTCTTCTTCTTCTTCTTCTTCTTCTTCTTCTTCTTTTTTTAAAGATTTTATTCATTTGACAAAGAAAGAGAGTACAAGCAGGGGGAGTGTCAGGCAGAGGGAGAAGCAGGGTCCCTGCTGAGCAGAGAGCCCATCCCGGGGCTCAGTCCCAGGATCCTAGGATCATGGCCCAAGCCATAGGCAGACACTTAACCACTTAACCAGCCAGGTGCTCTGCCTCATTTCTTCCTTATGCTGAACTTTCTGCAGTTTCTCACGTGGCCCGCATTCTGTCTGCCCTCTGGATCTTTGAACTTGCTGTTTCCTCTGCCGAGAAGTCCTCCCTAACTCCTTACTCCCTTTAAGATCATGACTGCTCTTGTTGATTGTCCGGTGATTTGTACCCCAGGGCCCAGCACCTAGGGTTACCTGGGAAGTGCTCAAAAACAGAGCGCACGATCCAAGGCAAATAGAACAACCATAACTCAAGGCACATGAGCAGTATATAAAGAGCATGAAGGATTCTGAGAAGGAGAAGATGCTATCTGGTTTGTGATCAGCCTTCATGACGGGGGTAGCAGATAATATGGCCTTGGGGGCTGGGTGGGATTTCCACTTGGCCATGCAAGGAACAGCATTTCTGATGACAGGAATAGCAGGAACAAAAGCAAAGAGATAGGAAAATTCTGGATGAGTCTAGCAGATTTTAAGCCACCAGTCTGCCTTCAGGTAAGATTTGTAAAAGGGAGTGACAAATAATGAGAGCAAAGAGGTGCTGCTCTATGGAACTTTGAATGGCAGGTCATACACTTTTTACTTAATTCATGAGGCAGTGGGGAGCTCTTGATAGTT
Source organism: Callorhinus ursinus (assembly GCF_003265705.2). Classification (NCBI taxonomy): domain Eukaryota; kingdom Metazoa; phylum Chordata; class Mammalia; order Carnivora; family Otariidae; genus Callorhinus; species Callorhinus ursinus. Next base: position 20,587,557 of record NW_027397066.1, on the reverse strand, counting down.
TGGGGAGAGGGTAGTGACATGACAGAGCTGGGTCCTGAGATGTCTAACCAGACAACTGTGTTTGATGGTAAAGAGAAGGGAGAGTCTGAAGGGGCGTGCTGGCTCAGAATCCAGGTAAAAGGAGCTGAGCATTTGAACTGGAGATGTGGCAGAAGCCAGTTGAGTTGTTTTCTCCTTCTTCTGTCATATAGTAGTTGATACGTATGAAGTGATACGTACAGGTTCTTAAGCGTAATGATACAATGAACATCTGTAACCCCATGTAAGAAAATGAACAGTTGAAGCCCCCTGCATTTCCTCCCCCAGATTAAACCCACCCCCACCCCCAGTCCCCAGAAGTAACCATCATCCTGAGCCTTGTTTTTGCTCTCCCCTTGCTTTCTTTATAGTTTTGCTATACGTGGATATATTCTTCAGCAGTAGAGTTATTTGGCTTGTGTCTGGGCTTCATATTATTAGAACCATATTATATATGGTTCAACTGCTTTTTTTTTTTTTTAACGTAACACTGTGTTTCTGAGCTTCATATCCCTTGATGCATGTATCTGCGGGTCATTTTTATTGCTGTCATATACCACACTTTACTTACCAATTCTTATTTTAACACACATTTGCGTTTCCCTTTTTTTGTTGTTTTTAAGAACAATGTGACCATGAACATTTTTTATGTATATCGTGGCATACCTACGAAAAGTTTCGCTAGAATATAAACTTAGGAGTGGGGTCACAGGGCAGGTACTTTATAAGATAGTGTTCACCTTTATAAGATAATGCTAGCTGTTTTCCCAAAGGATTTTACCAATTTACTCGCCTGCCAACCATGTATACATTTTTGTTTCTCCATATCCTTGCCAATCTTGATGCTGATGCTACGTATTATTAAGTTTCAATCCGGATCCGAAGCCTTTTTTCTATCAACAGGAAGAGACATCTAGTATCCGTTATAATGGGAAAATCTTCGTCAAAATATATTTGAGGCGAAGTGCTTCTATTTCCTCCTGCTCTCCGAGTCCTGAAGCCGGCCCTGGGGTTAAACAGGAAATATAGGAATGTTGGCCTCCCCACACCACAATGTGGCTTTTTTGGTACCATCTATTTTGCTGTAATAGAACTAAATCATCCACCAATGTCCCAAGTCCATCCCCCTTTTTCATTTTCTGTGAGTGAATTTATTCTGGACATTATTTTCAAATTACATGTGTCAGTTTGATGAGCTTGTGCTTTTCTGTGTCGTTCCAAGATTTATATGGGATAGTTTAAAAGAGGAGCATGATTGAGAAAAGGGCTTGTGGCTTTTTGCTGTATGTGCGTAATATGGAAGATAATGTTGTCATGCCTCAGGCTGTCCTCGGACACCAGAAGAAGTCAGCGAAGGAGAGGCTGACTGTCATGTTTCATTTCTTTCTGCCTTCCCCTATGTGTGTTTTGTCTGTGAGCCATGTGTTTTATTGTCCTTTGTCTTAAATATGCCCCAAATATTTAACCCAAGAGGTTAGCCAGATTATGGCGGGCTTGAGGCAAGACAAGTAGGCATGCCAAATTCAGTTGAAAGAGATTCACCTTTCGGCAAGAGACCAGGGGTCTCAAGTTCCACGGAGATCCCGGGATTTTTTTTTTTTTTTAATCCTTTCGGTTTGAGCTGCAGAGAAGAGCACAAAGAAAATCATATAATTGTTTGGGAAGCTGCTCAAATTCACAGTTCACAGCAAGCAGCCAAAGGATTGATTATTAAGATGTATCATTATAAAACTCTCTAAGTGTATATGCTGAGTCAGAAGTGGGAGGACAGCAAATATGCCCCTAAACTCGTTCTTTACCATAAATCCCCTCCTTTCCATGTCCACCCGCCACCCCCATCCCTGTCAGAATGACTGTCTGGGGGACAACTTCACTTTAGTGCATTTGAAATAAAGCTTGAAGCTCTAGTGAGCTTCCTAAGCCTTGCGGAAATTCATGGAAAGGACAGTACAGCTTTGTGGCTTGTCTTTGGGCTTCCTGCCCACGGTTAAGTGCTGTGTACATGTTTGTTCCACGAATATAAATATAGAAATATCTGTAATTAATACTTCTGGGCACTCTGTGTTGAAACACAAATAAGAACAAAGCACTGGGAGGCTAAATGTGGGTAGGATTTCTGCAGAGGTGTCATTTCTCAGAAGTCTTAATAAGCTGAGGAAGTCTGGCCGTGAGAGTTCTAACTGTCCCCTGCGGATGGTGGTGGTGTGGGAGTGCACGGCATCGGAGGGTTGCTTCTGCAGGAGGGAAGACAGAGGTGGATTTCCCTTCAGTGCTTCTGTTGACATCGATGTTTCATAGACATCTCTTTTTGATGGATTTCAGTGCTTCCTCAAAGGAAATACTTGGGAATTCTATGAAATTTCCCCTTGGCTTATACAATAATTGGACAGTGCAAATCTTCCTATAAAACTCGCCCCTCCCTCCCCTCCCCACAACCAGAGTAACTCTAGAGACAAGATCTTGTCTTTGTAAAGTTTATCCTAGTGACTCAGTTCTTCCGGGAAGCGTCAGCCTCATGCCTCCCTCGCACATTCTAACAGTCTGCCCGACTGCTGTCAAAGAAAACGCCATTTTGATTACATGTTAATAATGTGAGCCACATCCCATCCAGTTATGGCAGCAGAGGGACCTGGCCCGACATGTGACCTTGAGCTGGCAAGTCTACACCAGCTCCTTCCCGCATCCATCCCTGCGGGAAACAGGCACTGGTTCCAATCCAAGTGTCTCCAAAGAAACGGAAGATTGTAAGACCTTGGGAATGGGTCCCTGTCGCAGAATGATGGGGACTTTCTGCCAGGCCTCCTTTGCATGCCCTCCATCTGGGGTCTGTTCTGAAGATTCTTGTCACAAAGCATGATTTTTACCAGCTCTGTAGGAAAACGCCCAGGCATCTTTTGTGTGGTTCTTAGGGCTGCCGTTGTGGGTTTGTTATCTGGCTTGCAATGCAGGGCACAAGTGCCCAGCCAACTTCGTCTCTTTTTAGCATGAGTCATGGCTAATTGGTCTGCTGCCTTGGGTGTCTGGGAAGCGGCCCGTGACCTGCACCATGTCCGATTGAAGGTCTCACTGTCCTAATTTGACCCCCAGTCAGAAGCCAGTTTTGGGGTGGAACTGCAATTAAGAAAGAGTTCTTAATGTCAACTCCTGAGAGTGCAACAATGATATCTGGTCAAAATAAAATTTCGCTCATAACCTGGGTAGCACAAAGAAAATGGAGGAAATCATAGAATTAAAAAGAAGAAAATAAAATGACTTGATTCTCACCACCTCGAGAAAAGTACTGTGAACGTTTTGATAGATAATTTTGGGGTTTTATTTTGTTTTCCTCGGCCTATATGCACCGGCTTGAGCTTGTGAAGGTGTGCACTCGGTTTTATTTCTGTTTTACAAAAATGGAATTGCTCTGTTTCTCATCCTGCTGGTTTTTTTTTTTAACTGAGTGGAAAATTTTGCATAAACATCTTTCTACGTTTCTGAATTCTCTTTACGACATCATTTTTAATGGCCTCATCTGAAAGTGGCTGCACCATGGGGTAATTTAACTACTCACTGATTTTCAGATACTTAAGTTGCTTCCAGTGTTTTTTGTTCATATAAACAGCTCTGCTGTGAACTCTGTTGTCACAGAATCTTTGCACATGTTTCTGCTTCTTTAGAATAAACCTTCACAAGGGAGAACTGTTGGCCAAATGGTATGTGCATTCTTAAGACTTCCCGCATTTAACGGTTGGGGTCACTTGCCCTTGGCCTTAGGAATATGTCCATTTCCCCAAACCCTTGCTGCTATTCTGTCTTATGAATCTTGTGCCAGTCTTTCAACAGATGAACAGTGACCCGTCATTGCTTTGCCATCATTCAGTTACTAGTGGTATCGAACATTTATTTTTTTTTCTGTGTGTGTTTGGCCGTTGGTTTCAAGCCCCTTGTAAACTCCCTCCCCTCTGCCAAACTTCTAATGCATCACAAAAACTCAGCTTTAATTAAGCTTGCTCAGAATCCTAAGCCCCATGCAGCCTTTCACAAAACAGAGGACCCAAAAGCACAGGGCTTTTTCTAAATGCCACTTATCTCTTCTCAGTGGGGATGGAAGGATTCCAGGACCCAAGGCTACTAGACCACCCTGCCAGCATGCCATACACCATTTAGCCAGTAGAGGTAGCTGTTGCATCAATAACTCTCCAACCTTATCAGGGAGTTCAGCCTTTAAGATAGAAAATAAATCAGTGCATGCAGTATTTTTAACAACAGTATTTATTTTAAACACACACACACACAACAAACTCATGATTTTGTGGCTTTAAAAAAACTGCTTATTTTGTGCCCTCTTATGCTTGAATATAGAGCTCTCTGTGAATATTAGTAAGAGCCACTATATGAAATTTATTATTAATCATCTATTTTTAGGCACGAAGCTTTGCTGTATTATGTTTTAGCAGCAGAAACTGGAATCGAAGTGTCACAGACAAATTTAGCACACATCTGTGAGGAGAGGCCAGTAAGTAAATGTATTCTTCTCGGAGTGGAAGCTCTAAGGTTAAGGATAATGAATCGGGTTTTATGAAGGCAAAATTAGGCACTTGGCTGAAATATATTAATGAATTAACTTTTTCTCCCCCTTTATACCCTTAGGACCTGGCCAAGAGATACTTGGGTGTTAATTGTGTTTGGAGATACTATAATTTCTCTGTTTTTCAAATTGGTGCTCCTTCATTTGGTATGTATAGAAAAATGGGTGCTAAATTGAAGCATTGGACACTTTTAATCTTTAGTAACAGGGAACATCTAACAGCTTTGTGCGAAGTATGGTATTTCTAAACAATTAGGAAAGAGTGTGAAAAATCTCTGCTATTAAGATCACGAGTAAACTACTGTCGGCCTCAAGCCATGTGCTTCTCTCCCTCCATTGTCCACTGAATGCTTGAACCCACCATTTCTTCAGAGTTGGTGAGAATTCAAAAGAGAAAGCTCTGCTGGAGAGATTCTCTGAGCCAGTCATTTGCCTTTTTTGCCCTCGGATGTATCCCCATCTTGCTCTGCTCTGCTCTGCTCTGCTCTGTATGGGAAGGGTTGATCCCCAGGAAGTACAGTTCCCAGACTCCTGTGTTCTTGGGCATCTGATTGGTTTCAGCCAGTGGGAGGTGCCGGCAGGAGATTGCTGGGTGGGAGGAAGTGAAAAGTCCAGGTATTTCTCCCCTTCTCCCTCTACTTTGGGCCGTGTCTCCGGCAATGGCTGTACACCCATGGTTCCACCTCCTAACTGACAGGCCACCCTCTGTGGTCTCAGGTGGTCCCAGATCTAGGGATGGTAATAGTTTCCTATCTTAACTGTTCTCTGGATTGTTGGTTGTTCCCCCATTTGCCCTTTTAGCCCTTCTAACACCCTGGTAACCAGTTCCCAGTGTTGAAATCCATCTTTTGAATCACTGGACATAGATTCTATTTTTCTGACTAGACACTGAGTGATACATACACCATTAGGCAAAACTTTTTCCAAGGGGGGCGGGGAATAAAATCCATGGCTTAAACAGAGTGAAGAAATACCCACCAGTCATCAGACTTAGGCAGCAAAATTTCAGATGTCAAATAAAGTGCCCCAAACAATCTTGGCCAATTGCGCTGTAAGGTTGCAGACTGGGATTTTCACAGACCCATTTGGGAGAGCTGCCCAGCAAAGCAAGAAAATGTGTCTAGAAGTGGTGGTGCTCTGTACCAAAGGTTTTCCTCCCCCACCCCCCTTCCTGACACACCAAGGAAACAATGATGTTACGTATTCAGGTCCAAATAGGAAAAACTCTCAGTCGTGCAACTGGGCCAACTATTGAAAATGTTGGTCTGAAATAAAACCGCTTCACAAACGGGCCTGTGCTTTCTGTCCTGCAGCGTATTTGAAAATGGGAGACCTTTACTACTATGGCCACCAAAACCAGTCCCAAGACCTTGAGTTGTCCGTGCAGATGTATGCCCAAGCAGCACTGGATGGAGACACGCAGGTAAACCACAGAAACAAGCTCTGGGTGATGTCTGTTTGTGAGGCTGCAAGACCTGGAGTCCTCCCAAGCCCTCCCGTCTTTACTCTTTCTCAGTTCACAGAGTCATTTCTCCTCCATTGTCACAGCTCTGTGAGGACACGAACCCTAACAGGGAACCTTTATGGAGCAGCTGCTACGGTTGCCACGTTGTTCTCACAGCAATCTCCTGAAGGTGGGGGTGATTATAGCCAGGTTATAGTGGAGGTAACAAGACTGCAGTCAGGTGGTAAATTGCTCAAGGCCAACCAATCAGGTAGCAGGGGAAGCGGCCCGATCCTGAAGCCACGTCTTCTGGTTCCAAGTCCAGGAGTCCTGCTACCAGATTCCATCAAACTAACTCACTGCGTAGAAACTGAAGAGATTGGAAGTGTGGTCACAATGACAAATGATTTGCTTGTATAGTTGGGCCAACGCTTCAGTGATAGGAATTTGCTCTTGGTGACTGTTTGGCGGGGGAGACTTCTTATTTTGGAGGATTTTTAAATGTATAGAAAAGTTGCAAAAACAATACAGAGAATTGCTGTTTACCAGTCACCCAGCTTCCCCGAATGTGACTATCTTGTAGATAACCACAATACCATTATCAACTAGTCAGTGTTGGGTCATTACCATTAGGTACACTTGAGGCTTTCCCTTGGATTTCACTCATTTTTTCACTAATGCCCTTTTTATGTTCCAGGATCCCATCCAGGCTCCCACATCACATTTAGTTGTCCTATCTCTTTTGTCTTCTTCAATCAATAGTAGTTCCTCGGCCTTTGTCTTCCATGACCTTGATACTTAGGAAGAACACTGGTTGGGTATTATGTAGACTGTGCCTCAGTTTGGCTCTGTCTTCTGCTTCCTCATGAATAGAATGAAGTTATGCATTTTGAGCAAGGAAAGCAGAGAAGTGATATGTCCTTCTGAGTGTATCATAAGAGTGACGTCAGTACACCTGATTACTGGTGAGGCTGATCTCAGTCCCTTGGTTAAGGTAGCTTCTGCTAGGTTTCTCCCCTGTAAAGTTAACATTTTTCTTTCTAATTTATATATATCCTGGGGACATCGTTTGCGACTCTGCAGATATTCTGTTTCTCCTCAAATTTCTGTCCACTAATTTTAGCATCCTTTAGTAGATCTTGCCAGCAACAATCATTAGTGTGGTGAGCTCATGACGATCCTCTGGTTCCCTCTCTCTGACATTTGCTAATCCGAATTCTCCTGTGAGAATCTCAGGGCCATTTTCACAATGGAAGTCGCAGTGGTTGATGCCTTTTTTTTTTTTAAGATTTTATTTATTTATTTGGCAGAGAGAGTGAGAGAGCACAAGCAAGGGGAGGGGCAGAGGGAGAGGGAGAAGCGGGGCTCGATCCCAAGACCCTGGGATCATGACCTGAGCCGAAGGCAGATGCTTAACCGACTGAGCCACCCAGGCGCTCTGTGGTTGACGCCTTCTTAGACACCGGGTTTCTGGTGTTGTGCTTTGCGGTCTGATTACAGAGCAAAAGCTGGAAACGCACCCCTATCTTAGATTTTCTTTTGTTTTTTTTTAAAGGAGGTGCGACATCCGAGTGTTTCTTTACTTGGGTTAAACCCCCATGTCTTTAGCACTTCATTGCTATTACTACCGGGCAAGTCACTGAATCACTGAGTCTGTGTTTTCTCATTTGGAAACTGGGGATAGTAATAGTATTTAGCCCATAGGTTATGAGGATTGAATGTTATTAAACATTCAGCACTGAGTACACTCAACAAACATGATCTTTCCTATGATTATTTCTTCTGGAATGAAATCAGAGTTGGTGCTAAAAGGACTCAGTACAGAGCCAAACTTCCCCGATGATATCTGTTGGCACTCAGATTTAGGGGACCTGTTTTTTTTTCAATCCCGATGTTTATTTTTTGGAAAAACAATGTTATAGAAACATTAAAAGATAACTTTAAAGGAAAATAAACATGAAAGGATGCAGCCACAGTTCCACGGCGGGGTCCTTGCTCCTTCCTGTCTTCCTGTCCCCCTCTAGCTGCTGCCCACAGCCAAGTGTATCTCTGTAATGTTAACAAGAGCATCTATGCCACTTAGAAAATCCGTGTCTTTTCACATATTGTAGGGATGTGTGCATTTTACTGCATCGTCTCTGTAGCTATTAATTACTCTTAACCACTGCCCCATATTCTGTTGAGCCGATGGCTGTAATTTATTAAGCTTTATCTTATTGGTGGACATTTATTCTTGTTTGCTAATTTATTCATTGACTTGGCACCTATTTCTTCAGTCCTGCCATGTCTTAGACACTTCTTAGTGGTGGGGACGGAAGAGAAAAGGACAATATTCCTGCCTGCTTGGGATTTATAGTCTATTAAGGAAGACGCAGAGGCCTTTTCCGTTGTTGCAATGCTATCAAGTGCTTCAGTGAACATGTTCATACCTCCGTCTTTTATCTCCATTGGAATAATTTCTTAATGATCTGAGGGCTCGTATTACTGACTCAAACAGTCAAAATGGTCTCATGGCTACATACTAATAGCATATGTGCTTTCTGAAAGGGTTTTCCAACGAATACCTCACCAAGCAGTGGCTGAGTGCGGGAAAGGGACTGAAATCTTGTCAGCACTGGATGCTCTCATGACTTCACTTTTAATTATTCTAATTAAATAACCATAAGTTGATAACTTCCTTAGGGTTTTATGTTGCATTGATTTGATTACTAGTGGCAATGGACATTTTTACGTAGACTTTACGGTCATTTCCCTCGTGGTATGTTTTATGTGGATTCTCTATTCGTATTCTTTTCCTATTTATTTATTGGAGGTTTGATACTGGTTTTCTTTTTTTTAAGATTTTATTTATTTATTTGAGAGAAAGAAAGGGCAGAGCGAAAGAGAGAGCATGAGCTGCAGGGGGAGGGCAGAGGGAGAGGGAGAAGCAGGCGCCCCGCTGAGCAGGGAGCCCGATGCCGATGCCGGCCTCCACCCCAGGGCCCCGGGATCGTGACCTGAGCCGAAGGCAGACGCTTTACCGACTGAGCCACCCAGGCGCCCCCAATACTGGTTTTTTTTTCCCATTTAAATCATAATTACTTCTTTATACATTTGCCCAGTAGATAATGGACCTTAAGCTATTACATTGCATACAAATATTCACCTAGTCTATTTTCCCATTCATTTTAATTTTGCTATTTTTCCAAGAGACATTAAAATTACATAAAGTGATTTTTTTTCTTTTCGTCTAATAGCTCAAGTTTTAAGAGTATATTCTGTTTTCTGCTTGTGCATAAGTGTGTGTTACGTGTACATCTCAAAGGTACAACACTTTCATCTGTTTAGAGGTTACTTGGCAGCACAGTGAAGGTAAAGATTTGAGACTCTGGGCCCTGTCTGCTTGCATTTGGATTCCAGCCCTTGCCCCTGTCCAGCTGTGTTACGTTGGGCAAGGTCCTCAACCTCTCTGTGCCCCAGGTTCCTCACCTTTAGAATAGAGAGGCTAATAGTAGCTATCTCAATCTGCTGTTACGACCATTAAGTAGATATATACATAAAACAGAACAACGCCTCACATTATAACAGCACTCAGAAAATGTTAGCTGCTGTTATGTTTATCATGATTATTGCGTAGGATGGTAATGGGAGGCCTGGTGTATACAGCCTGTTGGGGGTGATTTTTATTGAGATCCTTGTCCGTGGCAACTGAAAGGAAAGGTCAAAGGGAAGATACAAGTCATTAAAACATGACCATGAATTCTTTGAAGGGCAACAATCCCGTTTCACTTGGAAATCCCTAATAAGTAACACATCATTTTCTGTTGATTTCTCAGTCCGGCCACATGCTCTGCTCCTGGCGGATCGTGCCTCTCCCCAGATAGTGTAGTAGCTCCCATTCTTTATGAAGCGCCTCTCCTGTCAGCCTCTTAACTGTTGGGTTTTTTAATTGGATCTGTAGAGCCCAATAAGGCAGGTCCTACCTCTGAGGGTCAAGAACAAGGTGTGTAAGGAAGAGGTAAGGAATTGTATCCGAGTGGAGCTGTGCCAAGAGGATCATGAGCAGTTTTCCACACTGGCCTAGGAGAGCAGAGACAAACCCCCATGTGTGACATTGTGCATGAGGGAGACTCTCTACATTAGAATGCCAGTCAGGAGGAACACCCCCGGCCACAAAAACACTCTGTTCGATTTCCGACATGCTGATGGTCCCAGAGCGTGATCTATAAGTGACAGACATCACCTTCAACTTGGTATTCTGGTTTGTGGATGACACAAGGGCGTGTTTTCACCGAATTCTGTCTTGAGAGAATGAGCAAGAAAGGACAGATTCCCCTGGTTGACTGGCTTCTGAGCAGATGGGACACAGCATCTTCTGAAAGCCTCCTGGTTCTCCTGCAAATAAATTTCTCAGATGCATATACTTAGGGAAACAATCCATCAATGAAGATGACAAAACCATCTGGCTCGAGGGACTTAAAAAGAAAAAAAAAAACAAACCTAGAGGTTGTAAAAGTTTACATTCTGATGAAGGGTGTGTGTCTGGGGTTTATTATAAGGAGTTGATCAGTTTGGTCTGTGGCTTCTTTTCAGGGATTTTTTAACCTGGCTCTGCTCATTGAGGAAGGTGCTATAATCCCACATCATATTTTGGATTTCTTGGAAATTGACCCAACTATCCATTCTAATAACATCTCCATCCTCCAGGAACTGTATGAAAGGTGAGTTCAGAGCCTTCTTTAATGCTGTGGAGTCTGGGGGAACCCAAGTGGGTGGTGTTTGCTTCTTGGCTAAAGTCAGAGTTTCTCTTATTATGTAACGCCAGTGGTTATAAAAAGGGCTCGGGATTTGTTTTGATTCGAGAACACTCAGCTGGACCCAAACTATTTCCCTTTTTTAGCATCTGAGGCTTTCTATACAGAATGTGCTTGATCTGAAGTTAAAGTGCTGACCAAGGTTTTCCACGAGAGTGGAAAGAATAATGTGTCTGATTAGACCGTGCCTTTCTGCAAGATAGGGAAGCTTTCTGACGTCCGGACTTTGGACAGGCACTCGGACAGGAGTACTGCTCTGGCGGATCTGTGTCGGGGTCCTCCTTGACCCATTAGCTTTTTATTGAGAACAAGACTTATCTTTTTCTGAGGTTTCTGCCAGCCAGGAGCCTGGACTCTCAGGACAGGCCCCACCCCCTTTAGAACGGGCTTCGTGTCTTTGTTTTTCATCTCAAGTGTGCCCATTTGCCCAGAGCAGGAGAAGAGTTTGAGGATCTGACAACGAGGGTCATGGGTGATGCCCCCCACGTTTGCCGATCCCTCGGGATTCCCTGTGCTTTTTGTCTACAGGTGCTGGAGCCAGAGCAGTGAGGAGTCCTTCAGCCCCTGTTCCCTGGCCTGGCTTTACCTTCACCTGCGGCTCATCTGGGGTGCTGCCCTGCACTCTGCCCTGGTAGGTGCCATCTCCCCCAGCCCTGCCCTCGTGGCCCCTGCCCTTTGGCAGCCATCTGACTCGTGCTTCGGATTCTGCAGATCTACTTTCTGGGAACCTTCCTACTGTCCGGACTGATCGCCTGGACCGTGCAGTATTTCCAGTCTGTTTCAGGTAAAGATTTCTAAGAAGCTGGGACACTATAAAAATGTAGGGATTCTTTTTCCCTACAAAAAAAAAAAAAAAAAATGACACTCTCCCCCTTCATGCCCTTGACCATGCTATTTCCTTTCATTAGATGGGTCATTCGCGGGGTGGAGGGTTCCCCCAGGGGGGTGTCATCATCTCTGGCTGATGGAAGGTCCCAATTATTGTTATATCTGTCAGAGTAAGCAAGGATTTTTTTTAAATAAGAAGCTTCAGAAATTGAACCAAAATGCCTTCTCCCATTGAAAATACATCCACTGTCAATATCCTACCTCCGTTACCTTAGAACCCAGCTCTGAAGCCCCCTCCGGTATGAATTCTTCCTATTTATTCCAGTCAAGGAATCAAATGTGTGGGATGATGAATAAGGCCTCATGATGAGTAAACATACCCAGCCACATGGATTCAAAAGGAGGGGCTGAGGAGGAAGATGAAATGAGCAGTTAGTTTAGTGTGATTTCCACCGGTCACTGTTATTTTTCCGAGCTAGCGTTGGGCTGTCGTCAAAGAGATGGACACCACCGTAGCTTCTATGTGGCCTTGGAGTCCAGGCTTGGCTGCTCGTTAGCTGTGTGACTTATGGAGAGTTATTTCACCTTCCTGATCTCCCCATTTCCCAACAATAAAATTAGGTTATAATAGTTGCTACTTCCCAGGGATGTTCGAAGGGTTCAGTGAAAAAAATACACGTGACACTTACCAAAGTGACTACTGCAGGTAGTCGTAGCCATTATATTTATCTGGCACATAAAACCAGTCAATGTGAGCTCTTATGTCCGTCTCCCCTTTCAGACCATAGGGTGGAAGGCTTTCGTGCATCGTGTGGGATATCTCACACTTAGTAGGTGCTCAAAGTTGCAAACCTCTGTCGGTGGAGAATTACAATCTTCCACCCTCTTGGACGGGCTGCAGAAGGGCACGATCACTCCTGAAGACCAGGAGGGACATTTACAAACGGGCAAATCAGGACTGGACATGGCATCGTAACACGTGCTCAACCGCTGTTTGTGCAGCAGATAATGAAAAGCGAAAGGAGTGCGTCTCACCGCAGATTCGATGGTGGGAAGGAAGTCTCTGTAACAAGAGGCTAAAGCAGAATCATTTCCCTCTGATTTACCTGAGGAGGTTAACAAGGAGCCATCAAAACCCGTCCAGATTTGATGCCCCGTTGTATGCTGGCTTATAAATTTTCCTCATGCAAATTCTGTCCCGTCCCTAAATTTGTTGCCAGGTAGAGCACATTTATTTTGCATCTTGTCAGTGTTTTCCATTTCAAATTATCTTTGTCATTTTTACTCTGTAGAAATATTGTTATGATTATTACAAATGCAATTCCCTTAGAGGAGCTGAAAATTGTCTTTATGATTTCATGCCAGCTGGTAGCCATGAAAATTCATGGGCTGGTGGAATTGCTTTTACCAGAAGTTGTCTCTTTTTCCTGTCTCCCTGTCTGCATTATCAGTCTCCCCACATTCTCGCCTCCCTGCCCCTCCTGCCCTTTGATATTTTTTTCCCTTTGCTATGTAGCCTTTGCTCTTTCGCATGTGTTCTTCATTTTTTTGCAAACTCATTTACTTCCTGAGCATACCTCCTTGCGTGTTGCTGGCCTTAGACTAAGTCTGGATGGGCTCTTAAAGTTAATTTAATTCTATGCCCTTCATTTTGCAGATGAAGAAATTGAGGCCAAATAGATGAAGGGGTCTGCCCCAAATCACAAAATAATATCCAAGAAAGGACAGGGGGCAGCAGGATTTCAAACTTTTTCAGACTTGTGACACAGTTGACCCTTCAGCAACGGGGGTGGGGGGGGGTGGCTAGGGACACCGACCTACCTTGCAGTTGAAATTCTGCATATAACTTTTGACTGCCCCAAAATTTCACTACTGCCTCCTGTTGACCAGAAGCCTCACTGAGAACATAAACAGTCAATTAACACGTATTTTATATGTTATGCATACTATATACTATATTCTTACATTAAAGCAAGTTAGAGAAAAGAATTCGCTTTTCAGAAAATCATAAGTCCATTCACGGTGCTGTACCATGTTTATAAAAAAAAGAAAAAACAACCCAAAAAACAAAAAAACTTGTGAAAGTGGATCCATCCAGTCTAAACCTGAACTATTCAAAGGTCAACAGTGTTTTAAAATAGTGGCTACCAAAAATAAATGAATAAATAAAATAAAATAAAATAGTGGTTACCATTCTGTCTCTGACCTATTGTTCCCTTATATAAAAAATATTCTGTAGCACATTTTTGGTACCTTGAAGTGAATGATAATTATCCTGCCTACACATATATTTTTAAAAAGTAATTGCCCTAACAGCAATATAAAGAAGAAATAAAAAGAAATGAATTATAATAAAATGACATATTTTAATAGGTGAATTCTAGCCCCATACTTCTTTACTGTAATGTGCACATGAATCACCCCCAGGATCTTGTTTAATGCAGATTCTGGTTCAGTGGGTCCAGAGGTTGGCTCCGGGATTCCACATTTCTAACAAGATTTAAGTTGATGTCCACGCTGTGGTTCCATGGGCCACACTTTGAGTAGGAAGGGCCTAGAAGTAAAAAAAAAAAAAAAAAAAGTCTCCACGTTATTTCCAAAATGTGCCTTAAGTGGTGCCTACCAGCCTTGTTAGAACTAGTGTTAAGAGTTAAAATACATAGTAAATTATTTTCATATTTTTAAAATCCTCAACGTAAGTGCAAATTTGTCAGTAACTTTGGAATAGGGGGCGTTGGGTGGCTCAGCCAGTTAAGTGTCTGCCTTCGGCTCAGGTCATGATCCTACAGTCCTGGGATCCGGGCCCGCATCGGGCTCCCTGCTCAGCGGGGAGTCTGCTTCTCCCTCTCCCTCTGCCCCTCCCCATGCTTGTGCTCTCTCTCTATCCAATGAATACATTTTTAAAAAACTCTTTAAAAAAAAGCCCAACTTTGAAATAGGAAGGTACTCTGTCAGTGGTTAGGCAGTGGGGTGGGAGACAGGTGGGTACAGAGGGGCAGGAGAGAAGACTGCTCAGGAGGCGAAGTTGCTGGGCCTGGTGCCTCGCCCAAGACCGGGTTCGTGCCTGAGGTCCCCTGACCTGCCCCGGGGAGAGGGGGCGCCCTCTAGCGGATGCTGGTGTGAAGCCGGCACAGGCGTGAAGTCTCCGTGCTGAGTGACAGTTAAGAGGGACAAAATTTTGAAAGGAGCCTCCCTTAAGTAGCCTTGTGGAAGGATTCTGCTCTAAGTTAAGGATCTTTGTCATTTCGCGATTTGCATTTTTCCGGCCAGTTGTTTTTAAAAAATTGGCGATTTATGGTCAAACTTTTAAATTGAGCTGTCCATCCATTTTGCTTTCAGCTCCAACTACCTTCATTTTCCTCCTGAGTTTATGTGCTCTGTGATATATAGTCCACATTCCACTGCATTTGCCCCACACTAAATTGTCCCGTGTTCAGAAGACTAACAGCGTAGGACAGACGCTAATAACACAGGCTCGAGAGTCATGCTGCTAAGGTTCTGGCCCTGCCACTCACTGCATGACCTTGGGCAAGGGAGGGAGCCCATCTGTGCCTCAGTTTCCCTTTCGGTAAAAGAGCCACAACAGCAGTACACCTATTTTCCAATGTAGTTGAGAGAAGCAAATAACCGGATAACACAGTGTAAAGTGCTTAGAACTCAACAAATGGTAGCTGGTAGCTCCCCAAAGAATCATATCCTGGGGCATTCCACCTGCAGTTAAAGCGTGCTGACACCAAGTAGCACCTGCACTTACCTAGCTTGGGTTATCTCAGGAACAGACACAATTCCCAGCGCCTCGTGGGTTTTCCTATGTTGTTAGACTCTTTCTAAAACATCAAACTCTTTTTTTAAACCATCTGAAAGATATTGACCAGGCTCTCAAGAGAACCAAAATAAATATATGAAAACTATTGCACATCTCTTGTTTCCTTTAAGGGAACTTGTTTTTGTCTCCTGGCTTGCATTCTACCAGGCAGCTCAGTCTGTCTTGAGACCGATGCCTCCCAGGGGAGTGCCAGGGTCCCTGGGTCTTGGGGGGGCAGTAGGACCACTCACGTGACCCCCAGTGGGATAACAGAATGCACACTGCTCTGATCCTCCTCTGTCCCTCCAAGTCCATTGGCTTTGCAGCTTCTGGTCACCTGGGAGTCCCACCAGCTTTGCTGCTCACCTTTTCTCTCCCCGTGCTTCCTGTCTGGGATTGCTGAGGGGGCAAGGTGGGGGCTGAGCTGCCGCCGGTACAACCCACAGATGGGCTCGGCCACTTGCCCAGGCTCCAGACACCCCTCTCCCTGTCTCACTGAGTCCCTGAAGAGCTCCTCCTCTCCCCTCCCTGTCGGGGCGCCAAGCATAATTGCCTTAATGGACTCAGGCTTTTGGAAAAACAAAAAACAAAAACAAAACAAAAAAGAATCCCCAAAGCAAAGTATGTCTAGAACCGTTTCCATTTCTGCCCTGCTGAAAGCCCCCCCCCATAGACCAAGAAAGCATGGAGGCTGGCTAGCTGCCTGCAGGAAGGTAAAGAGAGGACGAAGGGGCAACATGGAAGGTACCCTTCCAGAGAGAGTCTGGTCTTACCAGTATTACCGGAAACTGGATGTCTCGGTAGAATGCACAGCGTAGAGCGAGACCTGCCGAGCTAGCAGCTCCTGGGTATGACCGGGTGACCTCTTAAACCAATGTCGTTCCATTCAAAACAGCCAGAATTGAAGCCAACTCATTCTTTCTGCCCGAGTGGTTAGCCCAGTGGTCTTTGAAAATGGGTAGGGTGATATGACCAAGATTAATTAAACCGTTTCTACTCTTTCCCTGTCCTCTACATTTCCAGTTAATGAGGTTGCTACTAAAATTACAGTGAAATGTCGGAAAGTGGCGGTCATGAAGAAAGCA
Source organism: Callorhinus ursinus (assembly GCF_003265705.2). Lineage (NCBI taxonomy): Eukaryota > Metazoa > Chordata > Mammalia > Carnivora > Otariidae > Callorhinus > Callorhinus ursinus. Next base: position 20,571,017 of record NW_027397066.1, on the reverse strand, counting down.
GAGGGCTTCAAGTCAGAGCTCTTTAACGGCGAGATTTCACTTTTCTCATTACCCTTGGCACTGACCCGGTAGCTTTACTCATGAGAAATGTTTAAAAAATGACATGAATCTCATCCTTGTCTCGGGGCCCCGCTAGATCCGGGGGCCCAGGTGAAGTAGGCTAGATCTTATTCATCGCATAGGACTTCTGGGCTTTCCCCCTCCCCACCTCCTCACCCCCTTGGACTCCATCTTTGTGAACGTTCTACTATCTCAGAACTGACCCAGTATGTCCCTTATATTCTTTTCTTTTATGTTCCCATCTGGTCAACTGGCAAGCAGACCTTTTTTCCCGCGATGGCCCACAATAGGGGTTGGCAAACTTTTTCTGCAAAGGGCCAGATAATAAACATTTGGGGCTTTGCAGGTCATCTCAACTACTCAGCTTTCATTGTAGGGCCAAGGCGGCCACTGACCATACGTGAAAACGAGTGGGCATGGCTCGTTTCCAGTAAAACTTTACTATGGATGTGAAAATCTGAATCTCTTATGTTTTTCACCTGTCACGAAATATTACTCCTCTCTTGATTTCTGTTCCACCATTTAAAAACGGAAACCATTCTTAGGCTGCAAGCCATCCGAAAACAGGCAGTCAGGCCCATTTGGCCCGTGGGCTGCAGTCTGCCAAACCCTGGGCTACCCCTCTCAGGGCCAGCTTTCGATTATTCTCGCTCCTATACACAAAACGGTCCCCCAAGCACAAGTAATACAAAAATCACTCTGATTTGGCTCTGGAATAGACTCTATAATTTTTCAAACAGCACACTTATTTTCCTGGTTACCTTGATTCCAGTCTGGTAATCCAATTAGCACGCATTTCAGGTGAGCAGAAACAAAGAGGCCACTTTAAAATTATGATGGATGGGCGCCTGGGTGGCTCAGTTGGTTAAGCGACTGCCTTGGGCTCAGGTCACGATCCTGGAGTCCCGGGATCGAGTCCCGCATCGGGCTCCCTGCTCAGCAGGGAGTCTGCTTCTCCCTCTGACCCTCCCCCCTCTCATGTGCTC
>NW_027397066.1:20567616-20569571 GCF_003265705.2 Callorhinus ursinus | reverse complement strand
TCAAATAAATAAATAAATAAAATATTTTTTAAAAAATAAATAAATAAAATAAAATAATGATGGGCTGTGGGGGGGCTTGTCCAGTGATTGTGACCCCCTGTTGGAAGGGGGAGCGTTCTCACATGGGTAATAACAAATTTACTGTAGAAACATCAAGGATTTTTATTATGTTCTTACAAGAAGATTTAAATGGTGGCGATGCTAATTATGCATTCCTTCTACATTTACACATTGGCACTTTTTGGTTTTAATCAGAAAACTGATTGCTGCTTTATCTTGTTACCATGGTGATTTAAACTTTTTTTTTCCCCAGAGCTTGAAAAGGAAAAAATTGCATGCCTTAGTACTTTGTGAACTTCCTCAAAGATCATCAGAAAGATAATTCTCAGGGCCCAAGGGGGTCTTGGACACCATCCGAGCCAAGTCCTTCAATTCACAGAGGTGGACATTGAGACCCGTTGAGATTCAAGCATTTTAGGATCGAAACGTCTGCCACTCAGTACCTACCCCAGAGTCACCTGTTAGTGGCAGATAAATGAGACTCACCCAGACCAGGTCTCCTGACTCCAGCCTAAGGTCTTTGTACCACGTCACTGGGCCTCGTGCTCCCTGCCATGGTTAGATCACCCACCAGAGTGATGGCTTTAACCTAGAAACAGCACATCATCATATAATGCCCTGGTTCCTCCCCATCCCACCAACCACCCTCACTGTTCTGTTCTTTCAAAACGATCTCTGGATCCACAAAATACTCTGTAGCTGTTGGAAGGGGTTCCTAGGAAATTCCATAACCAGAAAAGCCAGAGGCTTTGGAGCTTGTTCCTGAAGTCCTTGGAATGGCCTCGTGGAGATGGAACTCTCGAAGAGTTCATCTAGAAGCGAGATTGTCAATGTGGTGTCATCTTCTTAAAGTCGATACATTGCAGGATGGACACTGGGAACCTTTAAGAATGCCCCCACCTACTGAAAATTGTCTAAGACTCAGGGACTGCTGAGCTTGATTAAGATCGCTAGCAGTTGTTGGCACAAACTCTGGCCACTGTGTTAGCCACACGTCACACTTGCCTGCAAACTGCCGCCCCCATATCACCGATGAAGAAACCACAGCTCAGAGAGGTTAAGTAACTTGCCTAATGCCAGAGCCACGTGACTCCTGGCTTCAAAGCTTTGCTGTCTTTCTTGCTTCAAAGTTTCTGCTGTTTTCAGAGGCTACTGGGGTCTGAAAGAGAGCTAGAGGGATCCCAGACTCAGATGCGCCAACTAACTCTTTCACCAGTCCTGCAAGCCATGTCCCTGAAATTCATAAATCTTAAAACACATTTCCAGGGTAAAAGAGATCGACTATCACTAGTACCAAGGGCTAACATTTGTTGAGTAGCTGTGCATGCCAGACGCTCTTCTGGGCACTTTAGATACATTAACTCTAAAGGAGAGTGGCCAGTTTCCAGATCCCACAATCTTATGAGCCAGGATAGTCTCGGCCTCAGTCTAGAAAGCAGAGTACGCCCACTTCAGCGCTACTGATATTTGGAGCTGGATCATTCTTTGGTGTAGGCAGGTTATCCCCGGCCTCTAGCCACGATCCACCAGCAGCAGCCTGCCCTCTAGTTGTGACCACCAAAAACGTCTGCCAACTTTCCCCAGGAACCAAAATCGCCCTATTTGAAAACTACCGACATAAAGTACAAAACTTTATAAGCTTCCCTAATATTTATGGTGGTTCAACCTGCTTACTAAAGGTAGTTTGATAAACAATTAAACCAAAAAAAAAAAAAACATAATTATGATTTCTTATGCACATTTATTTAAATAACATAATTTAAACCAAATTTGATACTTCATCCAATGGGAGTCAGAATGTGAATAAAACGAACACTCCTTTCTGATCGACTGGTATAATTCATGGCTTGCATTGCAAGAAAAGAAGAGAAAAAAAGAGATGACCACAGGAGACA
>NW_027397066.1:20450998-20567516 GCF_003265705.2 Callorhinus ursinus | reverse complement strand
TCTTTCTTTCTTTCTTTTCTTTCTTTCTTTTTCTCTCTCTTTCTCTTTCTCTTTCTTTCTTTTTCCTTTCTTTCTTTTTCTCTCTCTCTTTCTTTATTTCTTCTTTTTCTTTCTTTTTTCTCCCCCTCTCTTCCTTCCTTCCTTCTTCCTTCCTTTCTTTCTCCCTTCCTTCCTTCTCTCTCTCTCTCTTTCTTTTTTTAAAAAATGCAAACCTTTGCCTGGAAGTCACAGCATAGATGCAGAACTTAGAATCCCAAGATGTCAGAACCATCAAAGATCTTTGCACATCTCTTCCTATCTGCCATTTTATAGGAAGGGACACCAAAGTTCAAGGAATCTAGGTAATGGGTGTAGAGTCACTTATCTATTAGTGTCAGGGCCACTGGACTAGAAGCATCTGCCCTGGCTTGCTAGGGTCTAGGTGTGGTTGTGTGTCCTGCATGCAGTGCTTTGAATATTCAGTACCTGCTATCCATGTGTCTCTGCAGCCAGTGGTTCCCGTCTGACACCAGCCCAGGCCTCTGCAGACCCCACGGCTCCCACCGCAAGTCCAGCTGTGACTCCAGCTGCAGATGCTTCTGCTCAGGACCAGCCCACAGTCACTACTAACACAGAGCCTTGAGAGAGAACTGTGTGCTCCAGGTCTCTCTGGATGAGAGAGAAGCCCGTCAGCAGCTGGTATTAGAAAGCTGGGGCTAGGGCATTATACTGATAAACACCTTACATGTCTTGTCAACTGGATGCAAATTTTGCACTTGGTGTCTTTTTTTTTAATCCGGTTATAAGGAAGTACCCAGAGCAGGCAGTGGGTAAACCAAAGGTTATCAGACAAATACAAGGAACACCCTGATCACAGGGGCATGTCGGGGAGGTTGACTAGGTCATTGCAGAGTCCATCCCTAGTGACCGTGTGTATGGAGGGGGGGTCATAGTCTGCCTTGTGGTGTATCCGAATCCTTATACACTGAGATGTACTTTTAAGAATCTTAGCCCCTTGTTCGTTCCCTGTCATTAAAGTACTGAAAATTGTGACCTCTCCCCACCAGTTAGAGAATATTTTGGGGTGTGTGTTGGCCACAGCCCTGCTCCTCAACATCCAAAAGGCAGATTTCAGTTTGACTTCCAAGACCCAGCAGTTGCAAGGCACCTTGAAAGAAATCAGTTGTGGCTGGAGAGGCAGGGAAGGTGACGGCTTTGTAAATGGGTTCACATTCTTCTCCTTGACTTTTTCTAGGGTCGTGCTTCCAGATCATTCAATGACATTGTTGGATATCATTTCCTTTTCAATTGAATCCATAAAATAACATTTAGAAAATTCTTAGTATTTAACTGTAGTTTTCTCCATGAATTACCCATTAGAATACTGGCGGCAGTGGAATATGCAGGAAATAAGCCTTTAGCTCATAGTTCCATCCCTACCCCTTATGCCTGCCTGAGTCTGTGGAAGGGCATGTGTGTGTGTGAGAGACAGAAAGAGAGAGAGGAAAGGGGACAGCAGACTGTCCATACACTGTATGTTGCTAAGGTAGTAAATAAATCAGTAATGCAATATTGTGGGTCCAAACTACTCTTTGCACTACTTTATTTACAGTAGTAAATAAAAATTATTTTTCTACCATTGACTCCTGGGACGTGGCTTTCTTGCTTTTTCGTAGTTACTGTTGTCTTCATACAAAGTCTTAAGGTCCATGCATGCTCCTCAAGGAGGCAAAAAAAAAAAAAAAAAAAAAGGAGTGCTCCTGATGAGAGGGATTATTTCTGATAACCCATGAAGGTTTACAGATATGAAGGTGGAAGGCGGCTCCTCTCCAGGGATCCCACGCTCAGAGCCTGGCCCCTGTGATGTTTGCATGGTTCCAGACATTGCTTCGGGGCTTCTGGCTACATTGGGGCTGTATTTATATCAGTTCTGGGTGACGTCTGTGGTCCTTGTTCTTTCTCCTCTGTGAGTCACGTAGACTATTCTTGTTTTACCAAAAGTTGTCTTCCCTGCTTGCAAGAGAGCCAGAATTTGGAATCCAACAGCCCTGGATTCAGATTCTGATTCTGTAACTTTCTAGCTCAATAAACTTGGGTGAGTGATTAACCCTCTCTGAGACCCTCTGTTTATAAAATAAGGACCATAAAATCCACCTCTCCCGACTTTCCATGCAGCTTAAATGCCATAATGTAGGTAAAACCCCCAACACAGTGTCCTAAGCATGGTTTGTTGTTATTTTTATTAGAAAGAAAAGTCTGAGGGGCGTCTGGCTGGCGCAGTTGGTAGAGCATGCGACTCTTGATCTCAGGGTTGTAAGTTCAATCCCCACATTGGGTGTAGAGATTACTTAAAAATAAAATCTTCAAAAAAAAAAAAAAAGAAAGAAAAGAAACAGAAATCTGAGGATCCAGATAAAGGGCCCTTTGCTCTACCTGGATCCTCTCTTCATGGCAAAAGCTCACTCTTCAGTGGCTGGGACCATAAGACTACAGATGGCTCACTGGGAATTGCCATCAGACCTGACCAAGGTTATGTCCTTGCAAGAGCACCTCATGGCCAATGACTTGTTGATGTAGGGCAGGCTTTCTCAACCTCAGAACTATTGACATTTGGGACCAGGTGGCTCTTGGTTGTAGGGGTTGCTTGTGCATTGTAGGATATTTAGCAGCAGCATCCCTGGGCCCTACCCACTAAATGCCAGCAGTGCATGCATCCCCCACCCCACCCCCCAGTTGTGACAGCCAAAAATATGTCCAGACCTTGCCAAATGTTTTGGGGGGTGGGATGGCAGGAAGGAATCACCTCCTGCCACCCTTCACCTTAAGAATGACCTATGTAGGTAAAAAGGCTTCTTGCCTCATTTTGGAACAGCCCTGCAGGGCCATCCCAACTCCAGAACACCACCTTGATGGCAACCTCATTCTAGTTCAATTTCTCCCTCTACCTAATTCTGCCTTCCTTGTTTTTGTGTAGGATTTCGTGACACTGGTCCCATAAAACTTCACATGCAACCCTGCATCTCAGAGTCTATTTCCAAGGAACAGAGCTATATTAGTCTGCTAGAGCTGCCATAACAAAGTATCGCAGATGGGGGGTGGGGCGCTTAACCGACAGATATGTATTTCCTCACAGTTTTGGAGCCTGAAAGTCCAAGATCAAGGTGCAGCAGGGCTGTTTTCTTCTGAAGCCTCTCTTCTTGGCTTCTAGATGGCCACCTTCTTCCGATGTCTTCACAAGGTCTTCCCTCTGTGTGTGCCTGTGTCCTCATCTCCTCTTTTGAGGACATCGATCATTTTGGATCAGAGTCTACCCTAATGACCCCATTTTACCTTAATGATCTCTGTAACAGCCCCATCTCTGAATATAACCACATTCTGAGATACTGAGTGTTTGACTTCAGTGTGAGAATGTTGGGAGGTTACAATTCAGCCCATAACACCAACCTGAGACACTGTGGGAGGTGGTTCAGTTCCAGAACATGGGCTCATGGGAGCCATCCTTATCTGAGACAGTTGTCCAAACATGCTCATCTCCAGGTCATGCTGGAAAGAGCTGGAGTTGTTCCAGCATCAAACTACTGCAGGTGAAGCTGGTAGGTAGGTCCCGTATCAGTTAATGTCCCAGCTCAGGCACCTGTTCTCTTGGGAGTTCTCAGCCTGTATGATCTGGGTCTAGCTCACACCTTCTCAAGCCTCAACCTCCCTCTTCTCTCCTCAAATTCTAAATTCACTTCCTATGAGCCTAGTGTTGGGCTGACTGGAATAGAACCCTGAACGATGAAGTCAACTTGGGGTGAGGGTGGGGAAAGGAATGGAAGAGTGGGGTCCAGAGTTGATGTTCAAGTTCCCTATTGCTTCCTCCCTTTAGGACACTCTTAGACCAGGGGGTGTAGACCAGTAGACTGTGAAACAAATCTAGCACACAGATGTGATTTCTTTGGCCCATCCAATATTTTAAAAAATTTGAATCATTTCTTAACATCTTAAAATGGAGGATTTGGGGCTTCTCCTAACAAAATCTGAAGATGTAAAAAAAATAGCTTTCATTGCTGCATGCCAAGAATTAGCTAAAGCTAAGGAGGTCTGCCTCTTCTAGGTAGAGCCTGTGCTTTCTGGTTTAGCCCAGTCCCCACCATTCCCTGCTGTTTACATCTAGCCCACCTAAGTATTTTGAGTTTACAGTCCATGCTTTGGACTTCCTTCTCTTTATTCTTAGTGACTGCATTTTGGCAAAGCTGAGAGTGAGTCCCGGATTCATCTAGTGCTTAATAATCGTCAAGCCTCTGTTAGCTGGGGAGATGGTAGTCTTTCTTTCCACTCTTTGGTAGAGGAAGATGCCAAGTTGTGACTCATTTGAAGTCCCAACAAAGTGTCTAAAAAAGATGTAGGATAAAATGTCAAATTAAAAAAAAAATAGTGTTTTCCTATACCAGCAGATTAGGATGTTTAGTATTTCCTATACTAAATAAAATACTAAATAATTAAAATATTAATTTCCTTTATAATAGCAACACAGTTTTAAAATGTCCAGTAATTAACCCAACATTAAATTCACTAGATCTTTACAAAGAAAACTAAAAACTATTAGAGTACAAAAAAAGAAGATATAAATAAAGTAATATGCTATGTCCATGGATAGAATAATAACATACAAATATGTTAAGTTCCTCAAAATTAATATATAAATTCATTATTTCAGTCAAGTCCTGATTTTGTGTTTGTGAGGAACTGACAAACTGATTTAAAAATGTATGGAGGGGCCCCTGGGTGGCTCAGTGGGTTAAGCGTTTGCCTTTGGCTCAGGTCATGGTCCAGGGTCCTGGGATCAAGCCCTGCATAGAGCCCCACATCAGGTTTCCTGCTGAGCAGGAAGCCTGCTTCTCCCTTTCCCTCTGCAGCTCCCCCTGCTTGTGCTCTCTCTCGCTCTCTCCTTCTCTCTCTCAAATAAATAAATAAATACATAAAATCTTTTAAAAGATAAAATAAAATGTGTATAAAAGAATATAAGTCCATGCACAGGTAAAGAAAATTTGAAAAAGAAGAGGAAAAAGAATTTACCTACCAAACATCATTTTACTACAAAGTGCAGTAACACAAACAGTGGGGTGGTGATGGAGGAATGGACAAATTGTTCAAAGGGGAACAATGGAGAGCCAGGAACAGACCAGTTACAAATGGACATTTGGTGTACGATAAAGTGTCATCACAAACCAGTTGGACTAAGAATGGAATATTTCGTAGACAGAGTTAGGAAATTGGCTATATTCATAGGTAGAAAAATCAGATGCAAACAGTATTTCATGTCCTTTATACAAAAATTAAATGTCAAATTTAATTAAAGACTTAACTGTGAAAGGCAGACTTGGAAGGCTAGTAGGAAAAAATGTAGGACAGTATTTTACTGATTTTGAATCAGAAAGGATTTTTTAAACAATAGATTTCTTTTTTTAAAAAGTAAAGATTTCTGCTCTGATGACCATAGACAAAATTGGCAGATTGGTGACAGATTGGGAGAAGGCATTTGCAACATCCATCACCACAAAAGATCAATATCTACAATGTACAATGAAAGCACACTAATCAACCACAACAGAAAACCCAGTAGAAAAAAATATTCAAAGCATATGATTGGCCAATTTATGGAAAGAGAAAAATATAACAACTACAAGTAGATAAAAGGCTGCTCAATCTAACCTGAAGTCAAAGAAATACAAATTAAAATTAGAAGATATTACTTCATATCCACATGTGTGCAAAATGAGAAAGACAGATAATACTCTGAGATATGGGGGAATAGAAACTCTCACGCCTAGCTAGCAGGAGGGCATATGGCAGTAAATGCACTTGGTGAAAACTAAGTGTTTATTACTCATTACTTTATTACTGCACGGGTCTGACAGGGGATATGTATGAGAGAGGGCATGCATCACAGCACTGTCTCAGAGAGCAAGGAGATGGAGCAGCCTGGATGTCCATCAGTAGGAGAATGGATGCAACAGATGAATGTAATGGAAAACGATGCATCAGTCAGAAAGGAAGGAACTAGACTTATGAGCAGCCACATAGAAAGATGTCGACAAATATAATAACACATGAAAAAAGTAAGAAACTGAATAAGATCTGTATCTCAATACTATTTGTATAAATTAAAAATCAAACTCCCAAAGAGTATTATATACACATATATAAGTATATGTATATATTCATGTGTGGGTATATTTATACTTTTTTTTTCCATGATGTACACATAGCTCTCAGCCTTGGTGACATGCACATTTGGGGCTATATAGTTTTTTGTTGTGGGGGTTTTTCCTATGCATTGTAGGATGCTTAACAGCATATCTGGTCTCTCTCTCCTAAAGGCCAGTAGCACCCCTTCAGGACAACCAAAAATTTCTCCAAACATTTCCAGATGTCCCCTGGTGGGGATAGAAGAAAGTTTTCCTGGTTGAGATCATTGGCTCAAATCATGTATCACTGGCTCAAGCTATTAGAGGGGCTAGTGCAGTATTCAGAGGCAGGGACTGGGAGAAAGACGATGTGAGCAAAGGAAAGAGCAGCGGTTGTGTGCCATGAACTGAAGAAAATGATTAATTCAACTTTGGGCACCTGAGGTCCAAACACAAGAAATGAAGAAACACAAAACAAACTAAAATTGACCTTAGTGCTCAGAATTAGTAGGTGTCCATTGGAGTTCAGTCTGCTACCCTGTGAATATCCTTAAAGAGGAAAAAAAAAATGAGTGGACCCTATAATCTCCTGATTTTGGCTTTCACTCTGACTTTAGCCTTGGCTTTCCTTTAATGAGTCTGTGCTAAAGCATATTTTGCAAAAGCTCTGGTGTCATGGAGACAGTGTTGGATTAACCAATGGACAGACAAAGTGCATGCTGCAGAGATCAGCAAAGCAGAGAACCAAACACTGGTGAGAAAAAGTCAGCCCTGATTAAATTGCCTGGATTTTAGAATTAGAAAATGCTAGAAAAAAACATTTAAAAATACGTAATAGTTTCTAAAAGTAGCGCATTACTAAAGATACAAATGGGGAAAAAGAAAGGTAGAGTAGCTTTATTAATATCAGGCAAATAGACTTTAAGACAACGAGTGTTATAAGAGACAGAAAGGGACACTTCATTACATTAAAAGCGACAATAAATCAGGAAGATAGAATAAATAGAAATAAGAAAAAATAGATAAATCCACAAATTGTAAACATTAACACACTTCTTTCAATAATAAAACAACTAAAAATAAATCAGTAAGTATACAAAAGACCTGAATAACAAAACCCTTTATAAATGTTTTAACATAAAACACCATACCCCCAAATCATAAAATACACGTTCCTTTAAAGGACACATGCAATGTTTATGAAGATTAAACTATATCCTGGGCCATAAGACAAGTCTCAATAGAATTCAAAATTTAGAAATCTTACAGAATATATTATCTGACCACAATGGAAATAAATTAGAAGTTAACAAAAATAAAGTAAATGAAGGGGGGGAAATCGGAGAGGGAGACGAACCATGAGAGACTATGGACTCTGAGAAACTAACTGAGGGTTCTAGAGAGGAGGGGGGTGAGGGGATGGGTTAGCCTGGTGATGGGTATTAAAGAGGGCACGTTCCGCATGGAGCACTGGATGTTATACGCAAACAATAAATCATGGAACACTACATCAAAAACTAATGATGTAATGTATGGTGATTAACGTAACATAATAAAAAAAATAAAGTAAATAGAATAGCTGGAAAAGAAATAATACATTGTTAAACTACCCATTGATCAAAGAAGAAATCTGAAAGGAAATTAGAAAATATTTTGAACTGAATAATAATAAACACATACATCAAAAATTGTGGGGCTGTATGACATTAACTGTTTATAAGAAAAGAGGTAGATCTTGGGGCACCTGGGTGGCTCAGTTGGTTAAGTGGCCGACTCTTGATTTCAGCTCAGGTCATGATCTCAGGGTCCTGGAATCGAGCCCCAAATTGGGCTCTGCACACAGCAGGGAGTCTGCTGGAGTAATCTCTCTCTCCCTCTGCCTTGCCCCTCCCCCTGCTTGCACTCTCTCATGCTCTCTCTCTCTCTCTAAACAAATAAATCTTAAAAAAAAAGAAAGAAAGAAAAGAGATAGTTCTCAAGTCAATGATCTAAATTTCTACCATAAGGAAAAAGAAGAGCAAAATAAACTCAAAGTAAACAGAAGAGGAGAAATAGTAAAGAAAAGAGAAGATATTAATAAAATTGAACCAGAAAAGTAAAGAAAATCAATGAAATCAAATCTGGTTATTTGAGGAAAAAAAAACAATGAAATTTGTAAAGCTCTGGAGAAAAGACAAAAAATTGCCAGTATCAGGAATAAATGAATACTATCACCAGATCTTACAGACATAAAAAGACTAACAAGGGAATATTATGAAAACTTTAAACCAATAAATTTGACATCATACATAAAATGGAAAATTCCCTAAAAGCCATGAACTGACTGCCAAGGCTAATGTAAGAATAGATAATGTGAATAGTCCACAGCTTTTAAGGAAATTGAGTTCATAGCTTAAAAACCTTTCCAAAAAGAAATTTCCATGCCCAGACGACTATAGTGGTGAATTCTATCAAAAATTTAAGAAATGGGGAGCCTGGATGGCTCAGTCAGCAGAGCATGCAACTCTTGATCTTGGGTTGTGAGTTTGAGCCCCATGTTGGGTGTAGAGATTACTTAAAATTTTTTTAAATCTTTAAAAAATTTAAGAAAAATATAATGCCAACTCTAGACAAACACTTTCATGAAAATTAAGTAAAGGAAATACTTCAGAATTTATTTTATGAGGCCAGCATTACTTTGACATAAAATCAGACAAAATATTATAAGAAAAGGAAACTAAACTACAGGTCCGTAACTCTCATAAACACGGATACAAAAATCTCTAACCAATATTAACAAATTGAAACTAGCAATAAATAAAAAGGATAATACATCATGACCAAATATAGTTTGTCCCAGGAATTCAAGGTTGATTTAATGATTGAAACCAATGTAATTCACCATATTAAAAGACAAAAAAATATAAAACAAGATCATCTGCATAGATGCAGAAAAGACATTTGACAAAATCCAACATTCCTTTATAATAAAAACAGACAGCAAATTAAGAAGAGAAGGGAAATTTCTCAATTGCATAAAGGGCATCTACAGCAAAAGCTACAGCTACATTTCCCTTAATGGTGAAAGACTGAATGCTTCCCCCTAAGATTGGAAACAAAGCAAAAACGTCTGCTCTCACCAGTTCTATTTAGCATTGTACTGAAAGTCATCTGTAAAATTTCTAAGGAATACCCAAAAAAGATGCTATAACAACTAAGTGACTTCAGTAATCCTGTAGGACTCAAAGTCAACATACAAAACCAGATTATATTTTGATATATTACCAATAAACAATTGAAATGTGAAAATTAAAAAAAACTATTTACAAGAGCATCAGATAATATGAAACATCTAGAGATAAATTTAACAAAAGATTTATAAGCTTTGTATTCTGAAACTAAGAACATTATTGAAAAAATTTAAAGAAAAGCTAGATAAAATGAAGAGATAGATCATGTTCATGGATCAAAAGACTTAATATTTTCAAGACGTCAATCTTCTCCAAATTGATTTATAGAATCAGTGCAATAGCAATCAAAATCTTGGCAGAATTTTTTTTGGTAGAAACTGCCAAGCTGATACTATAATTTATGTAGAAATACAAAGGACCTAGAACAACTAAGGCAACACTGAAAAAAAAAGAACAAAACTAGAGGACTGACACTACCTGATTTTAAGAGTTATGATAAAGCTGCAGTTATTAAGACAGGATGGTATTGCCATAGAAACAGACATATAGATAAATGGCACAGAATAGAGATTTTAGAAATTCCCATACATATATGGTCAATTGATTTTCACCAAATTGGTCAAGACATTCAACTGCCTTAGAGAAAGAATAATCTTTTCTTAAAAACAACAACTTGATAGTCATAAGCAAAAAATTGAAACTGTACCTTACACCACAGATAAAAATTAACTCAAAGTGGAACCGGAAAAGCGAGGGGTAGAAGTGAATGCGGGTAAATCTCGGATGTGAGGCTGTGCTTTTGATTTCCAGGAGGTTTTAGATGCTCGGTGGTGTAGACCTCTTGTTTGGCATCTCGCGGCGGGATCATGTTGACCCGGCTGAAAGCAAAATCAGAGAGGAAGCTTGCAAAACAGATTTGCAAAGTTGTATTGGATCATTTTGAAAAACAGTATTCCAAAGAACTTGGAGATGCCTGGAATACAGTAAGGGATATACTAATATCTCCATCATGCTGGCAATATGCTATCCTTCTTAACAGATTCAATTATTCCTTTGAACTGGAAAAAGATTTACATTTAAAGGGCTATCACACACTCTTTCAAGGATCTTTACCCTACTATCCTAAATCAATGAAGTGTTACCTTAGCAGAACTCCAGATAGAATGCCTTCAGAAAGACACCAAATTGGAATTTTAAAAAAATACTATCTCCTGAATGCTGCCTCTCTTCTGCCAGTATTGGCTCTGGAATTAAGGGATGGGGAGAAGGTTCTGGATCTGTGTTCTGCTCCTGGAGGCAAATCGATAGCTCTGCTGCAGTGTGCTTATCCAGGTAGTGTGCTTTTCTTTCAGTAATTGACAGCTTTTAAATATCCATATATTACAAAATACTTTTAAAGTATATGAGAAAAAGTGTAAGATTGAGTTTGCAGACTTTGAAAATCTGAAAAAAACAGGACAGTATGTCGAATGGAAATTTTAGCTAAGAAATCAGTGTTAATTTTTTTTTTCAGCTACATACTAGCAGATAATTTTGAACAAAACTACCACATTTTGTAAACCTAAATCTGTCAGGTATTATGAATCCTGATAAGCCAATAATAAAGATTATTTATTTTATCATTGACAAAAAAAAAAAAATTAACTCAAAGTGGATCATAGATCTAAATGTACAGGCTAAAACTATAAAACTTTTAAAAGAAAATATTAGTAACCTTGAACTGGCAAAGATTTTTTTTTAATAAGGACACAAAAACATGAACTATAAAAGAAAATATCAATAAATCAGATTTAATCAAAATGAAAATTCTTGCTCTTCAAAAGCATTGTTAACACAAATGAAAAAAGCCACAAACTGGAAGAACATATCTGCAAAAAAAGTATATGACAAACGACTTGTATATAGCATATGTAAAGAATTCTTAGAACTCAATAATAAGGTATCACAAACACAATACAAAAAAAGATGGTGGGGGCGGTGGACAAACTGAACAGACTCATCATCAAGCTAGCTATAGGGATACCAAAGAAGAACATTAAAAATATACTCAGTATCAGTAGTTATTATGGAAATGCAAGTTAAAATCACATTGATATACTACTGCATACTTACTAGCATGACTAAAATGAAAAAGATTGATCATACTAAGTGTTGATGAGGACATGAAGGAACTAGAACTCTCATTTACTGCTTGAGGGAATGTAAATGTTACAACCACTTCAGAAAAAAGTTTGGCAGTTTCTTAAAAAGTTAATAGTGTCGGGCGCCTGGGTGGCTCAGTTGGTTAAGCGACTGCCTTCGGCTCAGGTCATGATCCTGGAGTCCCGGGATCGAGTCCCACATCGGGCTCCCTGCTCAGCGGGGGGTCTGCTTCTCCCTCTGACCCTCTTCCCTCTCATGCTCTCTGTCTCTCATTCTCTCTCTCTCAAATAAATAAATAAAATCTTTAAAAAAAAGTTAATAGTGTCAATCAAGTGTTCATTTAGTTAATTTAATGTTGTCAGATAAAATAAAGGAAGTTATATTTGAACTTCACATAAATAATAAATAATTTTTAATATAGGTATGGCCTAAAAATTTAATGGGACATACATATTTAAAAAAAGTTACTTGCTGTTTATCTGAAATTCAATTTAATTGGGTACTTTGTATTTTTATTTACTAAATCTGGCAACTCTACTCCCCATACAGCCCAATCATTCCACTCCTAGGTATTTACCCAAGAAAAAATAAAAATATACGTCCACTTGTATATATAGTGGACTGGAAACAACTCAAATGTCCATGAACAAAAGAAGGGATAAACAAATTATGGTATATCCATACAACAAATGACTACCCAATATAAAATAAAAGGAAACAAACTAAGGATACACATAAGCTATGGATGAATATCAAATTAATTATGCTGAGTGACAGAAACCAGACAAAAAAGAGTACATACCAAATTCTTCCATTTGCATGAAATTCTAGAAAATGCCAACTAATCTACAGTGACAGAAAGCTGATCAGTGATTGCCTAGGGCAGGCAAGGGTTGAAGTGAGATGCGGGGGCAGGGAAGATGCTTTTGAAACTTCTGGGAATGATAGATATGTTCATTATCTGGATTTTGATGATGGCTTCACGGGTATTTACATATGTCAAAACCTATCAAATTGTATTCTTTAAATATGTGCAGTATGTCGTGTGTCAATGACATTTCAATGAAGCTGTACAATTTTGTTTTTAATGCTCCTGTGTGAATTTACTCTGTATGTAACAGTGTGTGAAACTCCGTGGTGGATAAAACAAACATTTTACTTACTTGGAGAGAGAGGACCAACAAATATAAAAAGTTAAATAAAAGCACAAGTGTTAAACAAGATGAAATTTGGAACAATATTTGCACATATTAAACCAATGTATTTTAATTTCTCCCACAACCCATGTTCCTTTGAAGCTTTCTCCCTCAGAGAGAGCCCTAAAGCTCATAACCAGAGAGTGGAAGAAAACAGATAATTGACTTCATTAACAGGAAATTGGGCTTGCCAACTAAGCCTGGTGGGGAAAGAATGGGTTTCTTACATTTCTTTAGTTATATCAAAAGATACATTTGGAGAATTAGCTCAAAGATTTTTCTATCAATATTGGAGAGCCAATATTCCTTCCACTTGTGACAACTAGGTACTATGGTTGAAAGAGTTTAATAAGAGAAAAATCACTCTTTATAGCCAATGGTGGGGAAAAGAGAGGAACAGAGTTTGAAAGAGAGGAACAGAGTTTGAAAGCAGATGCCGTCGATCTCCTTCTCTAGACCCTCTCGTATCCTCTGTGCCCCGCCAGTCTTGCTGACCCTCTGCCCATACCTAAGGTTCAACCAGTGCCTCTGTTTGCTGTAGCCAAGGGCAAGAGCCTGAGGCTTCCCTGTGTCTTCTTGGCTTTCTGTGTGATTTGAAGGTGAGCAGAAACATGTGTGTGCCCTGAGGGAGAAATGGGGAAGGTAGCCGAGGGTGCTGGCTGTCTCCTCTAAGAGAGGCTGCAGCTATGGGAATCTTTATTTATTTATTTATTTTTTTAAGATTTTATTTATTTATTTGGGAGAGAGAGAGAATGAGAGATAGAAAGCAGAAGAAGGAAGAGGGTCAGAGGGAGAAGCAGACTCCCTGCTGAGCAGGGAGCCCGATGGGGGACTCGATCCCGGGACTCCAGGATCATGACCTGAGCCGAAGGCAGTCGCTTAACCAACTGAGCCACCCAGGCGCCCTCTTTATTTATTTTTTTAAGTAGGATCCAACACAGTAGGTTCGAACTCACGACCCTGAGCTCAAGACCTGAGCTGAGAGCAAGAGTCGGATGCTTAACCAACTGAGCCACCCAAGCGCCCCAGCTATGGAGATCTTTAAACATGAGTGAAAGCCAGAGTGGAGGTCATTGGTGAGCAGCAGTTGGAGAGGATGACCCTGAAGCACTGCCTAGGCCAAGGGAAGGGACCACAAGTGTGCTGACAGCAGATGTTTGCTTCGGAGGCTGGCCAATGACTAGATAGTATGAAGACTTCACACACCACTGTAAGAATCCCGCAGGTTCCACCATTCTACCATCTTACAAGGGAATTTTGGGGCTGGGGGTGGGGGTGGTTCTGAAAAAGGAGGCATTTTACCTAAAGAAACTGAACATCCCCCGAAGATACTGCACTAGTTTGTTACTTTGGACTAAACAGCTCCCTCCCGCCACTCTCTCCACCCGTCCCCACTAATACCCAGAGGATGTGCAACAACAAACATAAGTCTCGACTATAGACAAACTAAAGAAAATATATTTCCAATGCACATCTTGATGTAATGTACATACGTTTGCAACCCATTACCAAGATAATACAAGATAGGTTTCAAGGCATTCAGTGATGGAGAGCACGAGTGGTAGCCAGGAAGCGAGGGATAGTCACAGAGGTGGGGACTGAGTCCTGTGGGCTGGGCAGGGTTTTAGCCAGGCAGATAGGAGGGGCATCTCAGGTGGGAAGAACTGCCTGAACGAGGGTCTGCAGGTGAGGACACACACAGTGGGGAGAGAGTGGAGCAGAGAGCTCCCGTTGACAGGAGGGCCTCTGGTTCCCCACTTGGTTAGCATGACCTGGGAACTCAGCACTGAGTGAGCTCAGAAAAGGCTGCCTCTGAACAGGCACGGATTTGCCTTCTGGAAAGTTTGCAAAAAGAAAGCCAGAGAACATGGCCACCCAAATATCAGCTGGTCTCTCAAAAGGTCAGGAAGCTGAACGTGGCCATTGGATGTTTCCTGGTGCTTACAGAGTGGCAAATAGCTTCAACATGGTGTTTAGAAGGACAGTGATGATTCTTTAGAGGGCAAGTCTAAGGCACGAGAAACACCAAGGGTCATTCTCCTAGGAAGTCAACCTAAGGAAACCAGGGACTCAGAATGAAGGCTGGCTGATACCCAGTAAGGAGAGCTCTTATTTTCTAGTTTCTATTCAGTCCATGAAGAATACATACTGGATCGATCTCTGAGAACGGGCCTGGCTCATATTTCACGTCCCTTCGCTGCTCAGCCAGGCAGAACTTGCTGAGAGGTCATGGAATAGGAAGGCAGTTGCTCCTGGCAGCTCTGATCCCTGGACACAGCCTTCCCTCCCACATCCTGCCTCATGTGTTTTTAATTGATTGTCACTTTCAGGCACCCTTCTCCCTCTGCTTCTCTGACGTAGGCCTCCTGCAGTAGGCCACATAGCCATGGGACAGCCAGCAGGCCTCCTGTCTACACGTGGAGTACCCACATATCTCAGGTAAGTGCTGGGTTAAGAAGCCCACCTACTGTTTCCCCGCAGATGGCACAAAGCCAAACTGTGTCTGGAAGGGCTCACCACTGTGAAAAGGAAGAACAGAGTTGTTTGGGCAGGACCCCAGGCCAGGTCAAGCAGTATCCAAACTGATTATATGTAAGGGTCCCACTTTGACCCCAAAATAAAACAAAGCAACAACTTTACCCATTAGAACAGCCCAAATTTGGAACACTGACATCACCAAATACTGGCAAAGACGTGGAACAACAGGAACGCTCATTCATTGCTGACCGGAATGCAAAATGGTACAGCCACTCTGGAGGACAGTTTGGTGGTTTCTTACAAAACCAAACGTACTCTTAACATACAATCCAGCAATTGCATTTGGTGTTGACTGAATGAATTGAGAACTTCTGTCCACACAAAAACCTGCACATGGCTGTTTATGGCAGCTTTATGAATAATTGCCAAAATATGGAAGCAACCAAGATGCCCTTCGGTAGGTGAATGGATACATAAACTGTAATACTTCTAGACAGTGGAATAATATGAAGAGCTAAAAAGAAATGCGCCGTCAAGCCATGAGAAGACGCGGAAGAAACTTAAATGCATTGTACTAAGTGAAGGAAACCAATCTGAAAAGGTTACATACTATATGATTGTAACTACATGGCATTCTGGAAAAGGCAGAACAATGGTGACAGTAAAAAGTTTAGTATTTGCCAGAGGTGTGTGATTGGGAAGGGCAGAGATGAATAGGTAGAGCACAGAGGATTTTTAGGGCAGTCAAAATGCTCTGTGTGATACCATCATGATGGATCCATGTCATTATATATTTGTCCAAACCCATAGACCGTACAACACCATGAGTAAACCCTAGTGTACAGTATGGTTTTAGAGTGACAATGACATGTCACTGTAGGTTCATCAACTGTAACAAATATACCACTCTGGTGGGGGATGTTGATTATGGGGGAGGCTACACAGTGTGGGGGCAAGGGGTATATGGGAAATCTCTGTATCTTCACTTGAATATTACCGTGAACCTGAAACTGCTCTAAAATCTAGTCTTGGGGTGCCTGGGGGGGGCTCATTCGGTTAAGCATCTGACTCTTCGTTTCTGCTCAGGTCATGATAGCACGACTCTGAGATCGAGCCCTACATCAGGCTCTGTGCTCAGCATGGAGTCTGCTTGAGATTCTCTCTCTTCCTCTCCCTCTGCACCCCCCACCGCTTGCACTCTCTCTCTCTAAAATAAATAAATCTTTAAAAAAAACCTAGTCTTAATTTAAAAAAAATGAATAATGTTCACATTTGAAGAAGAGCTACAAATGTAAGAAAAATAGTACTCATACAACTTTAGGAAACATTTATAGGAATTCTGGGAGGCCTTGTAATGATTTCATCACCAAAAGGGTGTGTAAAACCCACAGGTCTGCAATCACCCAGAGCAGGCACACCTGGCACACATTACTTCCTAGGAACCCTGAGCAATCAGCAGACCATCTGGGCTCAGTTCACTGGTCTCATTCTGTCATCTCTGAGCTAATGTCTAGGTCTGATATACAAGGATTGGGCTTTTTTACTCACACCAGGCACAGAGACTTCAGACCTCCTCCTTTTCTCGTTTCAACTATTCCATTATCTAGCTCAAATTTCTTGGCCTCCAGAAAGTGGAAGATAATTGACACTCTTGACTACCTACCATTTACTTGGTACTTTCTGTACATTATTTCTGTTTCTGTAAGCAGGGATCCTAGCAGGACCCGATCTACCCATTGAGAGGGGTCGAAGAATAGATAGCCCATCTCACAAGAAGCTGTTTGCAGACTCAGATTTGTATGGAAACTAGAATGTCTTCTGGGAACTGTTCACAGTTGGGGTTCAGACAAGCCTGACATACTTGAGGGTCATGGATTGGCAAGGTCTTACAGAGGGCAGGGAGGAAATTGACCCTAGGGCCTCAGACTCAGCAACAGGCCCCAAGGGCTGTGCAGGAGGACTGAACTGGGTTTGCTGTGGTAGGTGTCAGAGGGTCTCTCCTTAACCCTGCCATTCTAGAACATTCCACACTTGAAAGGGCTGTTTCACTAAATTCTGACAAAATTCTGACCAGGCTGTGGAGTTCACCAACTGAGTATAAATGAGAGAGAGAATATTTTCTGTCCTTATCAAAGCAATTACCCTAAGTCATGAATCTAGCAACAGTGTCCCACTGAAATACACAGCTCAGCAGACAGTAGATAGTTAAGTGTGTGAATCAAGCTGTCCTGCATCATAAAATTCACGTCCTCTGCTGTTTATCAGTGAATCTTTATTGCAGCCCACCAAACAGTCAGCCTGAGCTGCTTAGCAGAAGTAGAACCCAAGCTTCGAGTGGTACCCTGGCAGAGTTCAGGGTGCTGGTGGGGAGAGGGGGCACCCTCCCACACTGAGAAACATCAGGACTACTGATAGTCTGTGTTCCGAGGAAGGGATTTCCTCTTGAGTAGCCGAGCTACTGCAAATCCGGGATCAATGTTAATGCACCGCAGTTGCATCCTCAGGGTGTTGAAATCCGAGACATTTGGCTTCTATTCCACTTAATGTTCACAAAACCACTGAACGTAGGACACCTATTTTCCTCATTTTACAGATGAATAAACTACTGTTGCAGTCATACTGAGTACCAAGCCACCGTCAAGCTTAGTGGCTCGCAGCCATAAGCACTTACTTCTCACTCAGGCACCTGTGGGTTGGCTGTGGTTCGGCTCATCTAGATGGGACTCAGCTGGGCTGGTTTCCAGGCTGTGGGGTGTGTCCAGGCATGCTCAACATGTCAATCCCAGGGCAGAAGGCTCAAAACTCCAACAGTGCAAGCATTTTTAAAACCTTCATTCAGGGGAGCCTGGGTAGCTGAGTTGTTGAGCATTCCCCTCGGGATTTCCACTCAGGTCATGATCTCCCAGGTGGTGTGGTGGGATCGAGCCGGGCATTGGGCTCCGCTCTCAGCAGGGAGTCTGCTTGAGATGCTCTCTCCCTCTGCTCCTCCCCCCCATTTTCTCTCAAATAAATAAATATATCTTTTTAAAATTTTTTAAAAATAAAACCTTCATTCACATCACTTCTCCTAACGCCCCATTGGTTAAAGCAAGTCACATGGGGAAGCTATGTGGGCAGGGAAGCGGATGCTGCCTGTCGAGGAGGCAGGGGCGTTGCTTTCAACTTATACTTGTCTGATGCCAAAGCTGGAGATGCTTTCTTGCAGCCTTTGCTCACTGCCCCCTCCTATGAATTCCCTGGTTTGTTGTCTTTACCACTGAATGAAGCAATTAATTGCATATTTTTGTCCTGTTGTTCAGGTCTTTGTGCTTTGGCATCTGCTTTGTCTCTGCAGTGGGACTGTTGAGGTATTAAAGCAGGGACACTTCTGGGTCACCCCCACCCTGCACAATGCTGACAGAGAGAAGGACCACAGTAAGTAGTTACAGAAGGACTGGTCGGGTATATCATCATATCGAGAAGCCTGGAGTAAGTGCCACTTTGAGTATTCTGGCAGATTGTGTGAAAACAAGCCCAAAAAGAGCTGAGTGTGTAACTGTGGCCCCTCAGTGCTGGAGGAAAATGACAGCTCTTTGTTATTTCCGAGGATTTGCCACCAGCAGGTACAGCTGGATTAATCAGCGCTGTGTCCTCCTTGCAGACTTAATTAGCAGCTCTAGTCGAAACTCAGCTTCTTGTTAAAGCCAGACTTTAAAAAAGAAACTGTTTCAGGCTTATATCCTTACTTTCAGTTACATGTCATCCAGAAATGAGATTAAAATCTCACTGTTTTAAATTGAGTTATAATTGACATATAGCTTTTATGAAGTTTAAAGTATACAACGTGTTGATTTGATACACTTATATATTGCTATATGATAGCTACCACAGCGTTAGATAACACTTCCATCACATCACATAATTATCATTTTTTTGTGGTGAGAACATTTAAGATCTAGTCTCTGAGTAACTTTCAAGTATATAATACAGTATTGTTAAAAATTAAAAATAGAACTACCATATGATCCAGGAATCTCACTTCTGGGCATATATCCCAAAGAAGTGGAAATAGGATATAGAAAAGATGTCTGAACTCTCATGTTTATTGCACCATTATTCACAATAGCCAAGATACAGAAATAATATAAGTGTCCATTAATGAATAAATGGATGAAGAAGACATTATGTTTGTGTGTGTGTGCGCGCGTGCGCGCACCAGTATAATGGAATATTATTCAGCCATGAGAAAGAAGGGCATCCTTCCATTTGCATTAATATGGATGGAGCTTGAGGGCATTATGCTGAGTGAGATAAGTCAGACAGACAAAAATAAATACTTTATGATACCACTTATATGTGGAATCTAAAAAGGCTGAACTAGAAACGAAGAGTAGCATAGTAGTTACCAGGGCCTTGGGGATGGGGGAATTGGAGATGTGGGTCAAAGGGTACAAATTTGCAGTTAGAATATGCATAAATCCGGGACGCCTGGGTGGTTAAGCATCTGCCTTCAGCTCAGGTCATGATCCCAGGGTCCTGGGATTGAGTCCCGCATCGGGCTCCCTGCTCAGTGGGGAGCCTGCTTCTCCCTCTCCCACTGCTTCTCCCCCGGCTTGTGCTCGTTCCCTCTCTCTGACAAATAAATAAATAAAATCTTTAAAAAATGCATAAATTCTGGGAATCTAATGCACAAAATCTCATTTTCTAAAGAGAGTCAGGAAATGAGAGTCAGAGTGATTCCAGAATGCCCTTCCCCTAGTCAAATTGAGATGTTGATTATGTGGGTTAACATTTAATGAAGCACTTACTGTGTACAAGGATCATGCATGCATTCATCATCTTGTTCAATCTGCATCTTACTTAATCTTATAGCTATTATAATTATAACTGCATAATTATTATAATTATTCCCCATTTTGCAGCTGGAGAAAATAAGGTTTAAAGAGGTAAAGGGACTTGCCCAGGGCCCCAGTGCTTACAAATGGTAGTGCTGAGAAGTAAAACCCTGACCAAAAAAAAAAAAAAAAAATCTGTGCTCTTTAATAGTCACTGCTCAGTCCCTATTGCATTCTTGTTTATTTTATTAAAATTATTTCAAACATTATAAAGTATAGCAAATAATATTCATGTACTCACTGATCAGTTTTGTAAAATGTTAGCTTTTTCTTTTGTCCTTCAGTGATTGGTTTTAAAACACCAAAATACTACAGACACAGAACATGACCCACAGCCATCCCTCCTCTCTACTTGGGGTAACCATTACTTAAATTTAGTATTTTTAATTCCAGCATATTTTTTAATGTTTACCACATATGTAAATAAAGACAAACATTATATAGAATTATTTTGAATGTTTTTAAAATTTTATTTACATAATATTCTTCTAAAATTTGCTTTTCATCCCACCTAATATGTTTGAGATTTATCCATGTTGATGCATATAGGAATATTGCTATATATTTTATTTTGTAATTATACCATTGGTTATTAATTTTCCTATTGGTTTTTGTTAGTACAAACAATACATCAATGTATATTTTCTGTCTGTGTTTCTTCATGCATATTTGCCAGAAGTTTTCTGTGAAAAGTACCAAAAAGTGATACTCCTGTGTCAAAGCGTGTATTTCCTACCTGATTGTTGTGTGGGTCTCCAGTGTGGTCATACCACATTCCACTGCCACCAGCAGGACCTGGGAGCCCCACATAGCTTATCTCCTCACCCACACTTAAGATTGTTAGAATTTTAAATATTTTCCAATCTAATGGCAGTAAAATGGCAGCTCATTTTAATTTATAGTCTTTGATCGTTAGAAGAAGTGCATCTTAATACTCCATTGACCAGTCATGTTTCTTCTTCTGTGAATGTTTTGATCTTATTATCTGTCCATTTTCATATGGAACAATCTGTCTTTTTCTTACTGAATTTGGAACTCTGGATACTAATCGTTAGTTACATGTGCTGAAAATTTATTCATTCCCCTGGTATGTGACTTATCTTTTCATCTTTTTAATGATGTCTTTAAGCATACAGAAATTTTAAATTTCAATGGAGTTAATTCGCTAAATTTTAAATATATTAATCTTTTATTTGAGAGACAATACATATAGCTTAGAATTCAAGAGGTACAAACAGCATACAGTGACAAGTCTCTTCCTCTTCCTCCATCACCCAGTATCCCTTGGCATCCTTCCAAAATTATTTTATGCATATAAAAACAAACGAAATATTTTCACCTTTGAACCCCAATATTTTTTTTAAAGATTTTATTTATTTATTTGAGACAGAGAGAATGAGAGAGAGAGAGAGAGCACATGAGAGGGGGGAGGGTCAGAGGGAGAAGCAGACTCCCTGCCGAGCAGGGAGCCCGATGCAGGACTCGATCCAGGGACTCCAGGATCATGACCTGAGCCGAAGGCAGTCGCCCAACCAACTGAGCCACCCAGGTGCCCCAATATTAACATACTGTGTACACTGTTGTGTGTGGTGTGTCTTAGGGTTTTTCCACCCTTTATCTATACCTTGAAGATGATTCCATATCAGTACTAAAGAGTTTATATTTTACAGCTCCAGGATCCCATAGTATGTGTATTATAATTAATATTCAATCACTTCCTGATTAATATTTGAGAGTTTGCCAACTTTTGAGGAATACAAACAATGTTGCACTGAGTAACCTTGTTCTTTTATCATTACACAGAGGTGTGCATATGTCTAGGGAACAAGTTCTTAGATATGGAAATGTATGGTTAAAAGGTATATGCAACTGTATTTTTGAAAGACATTGCCAAATTCCTTCTGTAGGGGTTGTAAAAATTTGCTCTCCACAGCTCTGGAAGAGGTCTGTTTTCTATACCACAGATGATACTATATATATTAGACTTCTGGATTTTTACCAACCTGAGAGGTAGAAAATAGTATCTCAATGTGGTTGTAATTTGTGTTTCTGTTACTATTAGTGAAGTTGAAATAAATAATATTTTTAGATTTTTTTAAAGACCACTTCTATATATTTTTCTGTGATCTGTTTGTTTACACCAAATTATTGGTGCTTTATGGATTTGCAAAAAGGATTTTATTTCTTAGTGAAATTAGCTTTTTGTGATGTAAGTTGTAAATTTTTTTCCAGGTAGTTCCTTAGTTTTTTCACTATGCTTAGGTGGTGTTGTTGTTGTTGTTTTAGTGATCTCTACAACCAATATGGGGCTTGAAGTTACAACCCTGAGATCAAGAGTTGCATGCTCTACTAGCTGAGCCAGCCAGGTGCCCCCCACGCTGTTTCTCTACTTTTGCTAAATTCTTCTCTGATCTGATGTCATCAAAATATTTCTCCTGGGTTTTCTTTTTAAAATTTGTAGTATTTTGCTTTTTCACATTTAGTTTTTTAATTCATCTGAAATTGATTATTGTTTATGGTGTTAGGTAAAAAAGCAATTTTAATTTATTTCCCATATATTATATATATTATAATTAGTTATATATAGTTATATAAAATATATTCAGTTATATTATAACTGTATTAGGACATATATATATATATGTATATGTGTGTATGTATATCTGTATCACTTATTGAAAAATCCTTTCTGGGGTGCCTGGGTGGCTCAGTCAGTTAAACATCTGCCTTCAGCTCAGGTCATGATCCCAGGGTCCTGGGATCAAGTCCTGTGTCAGGCTCTCTGCTCAGCAGGGAGTCTGCTTCTCCCTCTCCTGCTGCCCCTCCCTCTGGCTCATTCTTTCTCACACTCTTGCTCTCTCTCTTTCAAATGAATAAATAAAATCTTAAAAAAAAAAAAAGAAAAGAAAAATCCTTTCTGTCCCAATAGATTAGTAATGGCACTCTTAAAGATAATAAAATTTCCATGAATATGAGAAACTGAGTTCTCTATTCTAGTCTGCTTGTCTATTCCAGCACTTTGTAACCTTCTCACATCATGAACACATAGAAAAATATCTTCAAATTGCACATTGGAGTAAACAGAAGAGGCTGATGATCCCTCCTGGGGCTTCAGCTGCTTCAGACCACCCCAGGCCTCCCCTAACAACCCCAAGAGATGACTGGATCAATATCTCAGCACATTTTTAACACAGTGGAGGAGCGTCGAGTCTATTTACCTAAATGACAAACTGCTTTATTTCTATAATTACAGTTGACTCTTAAACAACACAGGTTGGAACTGTGCAGGTCCACTTACACATGGATTTTTTGGATACAGTACAGTATTATAGATGTATTTTGTCTTCCTTATGATTTTCTTAATGATATTTTCTTTTCTTTAGCTTAACTTATTGTAAGAATACAATATATAACACATATAACATACAAATTCTGTGTTAATCAACCGTTTATGCTATCAACAAGGTTTCTGGTCAACAGTAGCTCCTCGCAGTTAAGTTTTGGGGGAGTCAAAAGTTATATGCAGATTTTCAACTACACAGGGTGGGGGTGGGGGATGGTGCCTATAATACTAAATCTTGGTATTTGTCTGATAAGGCAAGTCTCTCCTCTTTTTTCTTCAAGATAGTCTTAGTTAATTCCTTTCTGTCTCTTTGCTTTTCTAAAAGAATTTTAAAATCAGGTAACTTACAGATTAAATTTTGGAGGCTTGAAATATTTATGTTATTCAGTCTCCTTATCCATGAAAATGGTACCCATCTTTTAGTCATTATCATCTTCCTAAAGCTTTAAAAAGCTTTTGGTGAAGTTTTATAATTTTTATTCTAAAGGGTTTTTTTGTTTGTTCTTTGTTTTTTTCCTAAAGATTTTATTTATTTATTTGGCAGAGAGAGATAGAGCACAAGCAGGGGAAGCGGCAGGCAGAGGGAGAAGCAGACACTCCACTGAGGAGCAGGGAGCCCGATGTGGAATGCTAACCCAGGACCCTGGGATCATGACCTGAGCTGAAGGCAGACACTTAACTGACTGAGTCACCCAGGCGTCCCTATTCTAAAGGTTTAACAAATCTTTTGTTAAATCTATTCTTTGATAAATTATTGTTTTGTGGATATTGTGTATAAATCATGCCTTTTTCTCTTGCTTAAAGAATGAGGGGAACATGATAATGATAACAATAATATTAACACTACTACTTCTAATGCAATAGTAAATATTTACCTCCTATATAGACAAGCATTTTTCTAGGGACTTTACATATTTTAACTTATTTGATTTTCAGAAAAACCTTATTAAGTAGTTTTACTATTATTCCCATTTTATAAATGAAGGAGCTGAGACACTGACAAGTTATTTAACTTGCCCAACATCATCCCAGTTGGC
This sequence comes from Callorhinus ursinus, assembly GCF_003265705.2. Taxonomy (NCBI): domain Eukaryota; kingdom Metazoa; phylum Chordata; class Mammalia; order Carnivora; family Otariidae; genus Callorhinus; species Callorhinus ursinus. Next base: position 20,543,127 of record NW_027397066.1, on the reverse strand, counting down.
GGATGGCAGTCTTGTTTTGGAGAATGAATTTTTAAAAAATTTGAGGACACCAGAGGGGAAGTCCAAGATGGTGGAGAAGTAGGAGACTTTTGTTTTGTCTAGTCCCAGGAGTTGAGCCATCAAATCATTCTGAACACTTACAAATTCAACCAAAGATCTAAGAAAAGAATAGCTGCAACTCTACAAATAGAAAAGTGACCACTTTCTGCAAGAATGACAAGATGGAAAAACCTACCTCAAAAAAGAGAACAAGAGGCAGTACTGACTGCCAGGGACCTAATCACTATGGATATAAATGAGATGTCAGAACTAGAGTTCAGAATGATTATAAAGCTGGGCTTGAAAAAAGGCATGAAAAACACTAGAGAATCTTTTTCTGGAGAAATAAAAGAACTAAAATCTAACCAAGTCAAAATAAAAAAGACTATTAATGGATGCAATTAAAAATGGAGGCTCTGCTAGGATAAATGAGGTAGAAGAGAGAATTAGTGATATAGAAGACCAAAGATGGAAAAAAAAGAAGGTGAGAAAAAGAGAGATAAAAAACTACTGGATCACGAGGGGAGAATTTGAGAGATAAGTGATACCATAAAGCAAAACAATACTAGAATAATTGGGATCCCAGAAAAAGAGGAAAGGGTGGTGGGGGCAGAAGGTATATTGGAGCAAATTATAAAAAAGAACTGCCATAATCTGGGGAAGGAAACAGGCTTTCAAGTTCAGGAGGCACAGAGAACCCCCCTCAAAATCAATAAAAATAGGTCAACAACTTGACATGTAATAGTAAAACTTGCTTATCTCAGAGACAAAGAGAAAGTCCTGAAAGCAGCTTGGGACAAGAGGTCTGTAACCCACAAAGGTAGAAACATTAGATTGACAGCAGACCTATCCACAGAGACCTGGCAGGCCAGAAAGGACTGGCATGATATATTTGGGGTGCCAAATGAGAAAACTATGCAGTCAAGAATACTTCCTCCAGCAAGCCTCCACCAAGTCATTCAAAATAGAAGGAGAGATAAAAAGCTTCCGGGACAAACAGAAACTAAAAGAATTTGTGATCACTAAACCAGCCCTGCAAGAAACATTAAAGGGGATCCTTTAAGCTAAGAGAGAGCCCAAAGGTAACATAGACCAGAAAGGAACAGAGACAATATACAGAAACAGTGACTTTAAGGTAATACAATGGCACTAAATTCATATCTTTCAATAGTTACTCTGAATGTAAATGGGCTAAATGCCCCCAATCAAAAGACACAGGGTATCAGATTGGATGAAAAAACAAGACCCATAGATATGCTGTCTGCAAGAGATTCATTTTAGATCCAAGGACACTGCCAGATTGAAGGTGTGGGGTTGGAGAAACATTTATCATGCCAATGGACATCAAAAGAAAGCTAGGATAGCAATCCTTATATCAGACAAATTCGATTTTAAACCAAAGACTATAATAAAAGATGAGGAAGGACACTATATCATAATTAAAGGGTCTATCCAACAAGAAGATCTAACAATTATAAGTATTTATGCCCCTAAAATGGGAGCAACCAATTATATAAACCAATTAATAACAAAATTAAAGAAACACATTGACAATAATACAATAATAATAGGGGACTTTAACACCCCACTCACTGCAATGGACAGCTCATCTAAGCAGAAGATCAACAAGGAAACAAGGGCTTTGAATGATACACTGGGCCAGATGGACTTCACAGATATATACAGAGCATTCCATCCTAAAGCAACAGAATACACATTCTTCTTGAGTGCACATGGAAACAACACAGCAAACATTCTCCAGAATAGAACACATACTGGGTCACAAATCAGGTCTCAACTGGTATCAAAAGATTGGGATCATTCCCTGCATAGTTTCAGACCACAGTGCTTTGAAATTGGAACTCAATCACAAGAGGAAATTTGGAAAGAACTCAAATACATGGAGGTTAAAGAGCATCCCACTAAAGAATGAATGGGTCAACCAGGAAATTAAAGAAGAATTTTAAAAATGCATGGAAAAAAAATGAAAATGGAAACCCAACTGCTCAAAACCTTTGGGATGCAGCACAGGCAGTCCTAAGAGGGAAGCATATAGCAATACAAGGCTTTTTCAAGAAACAAGAAAGGTCGCAAATACACAAGCCAACCTTATACCTAAACGATCTGTAGAAAGAACATCAAAAAAAAAGCTTAAACCCAGCAGGAGAAGATAATTAATAGAGATTAGAGTAGAAATCAATGAAATAGAAACCAAAAGAACAGTAGAACAGATCAATGAACCTAGGAGCTGGTTCTTTGAAAGAATTAGTAAGACTGATAAACCCCTGGCCAGACTTAGCAAGAAGAAAAGAGAAAGGACCCAAATTAATAAAATCATGAATGAAAGAGGAGAGATCACAACCAACACCAAAGAAATACAATTATAAGAACATATTATGAGAAACTAAATATCAATTACAAAAGTAACATGTGAATTACAGCAAAATCTGGAGACTATGAGAAAGAACAAAAATCTCCATAATTTCCCTAGCTGAGGACTCCCATTGCTAATAGGTTTACAGGTCCAGGCTCTGGAGATAGATAAATAATAGCTAGATTAGCAGCCAGTACTGCTCTGTAAACTTTTCGACTTAATTCTTGTTTTCACCTAACAGAACAACTTTTTTTTCTTTACCATACTTTCAGTGGCTGAATTATATTACATTATATGGATGTATTTGTATTTGTTTTATCCAATCCTCCCATATGGAATATTTATGTTATCTCTGGTTTTTGGTTATTATAAAAAAAAATTCTGACCAAAAAAAAGGCCTTGTAGTCAAATCCATAGTTTCCATACTAATTCCCTTGGGATAAATTCATGGAAGTAGATTAATGAGAATATACAGTTTAAAACTCGCTGTACATGGCTGGCTTTGCTTGGCATCTCAGGTTGGGCTGGCATGACCACTCAGCTTAAGATGTTTGGGTTTCCAGCAGGAGTCACAGCAAACTCTGGCCTCTAGGGGTAAAGCTGCATTCAAGAGCTCAGAAGCTGGCTTCTCACTGCTGGCCTGCTGCATTAGGACCCCTGGTAACCAGATGCTCCTCCACTTGTGGTTCTCACCCCGAAGGATTAAAATCAGGAGCACTCATGGTCTGGTGGATAGATTTTTTGGGGGGTCCTCTGAACTCTAGAGGTTCAGAACCTAGAACTAGCTAGAATCTAGAACTTCTAGAACCAGGAATGAGAACTGATGACTCCAGGTTAGAAACAGCCCTGAAAATCTCTCGGGGGTCTGTTTGGAGGAAGGGGGAACATAAAACTACCTCTTGAAATTATCGATTTTAGATAAAGCAGTCAGAGGACTCTCCAACAGGTACTGACATTCTATAAAATACGAGTTCTGTTCTAGTTTACTAAGAAGGGCCCGTGTGATATTTTAGCTCAAGTGGCTTAAATATACATACAGAGGCAAGAGAAGCTCCAGTGTGAATTAATTGGGTCATTCTCAGCTTTTTTTTATTTTCCATTGCAAGTGAACTAAACTTTGTTTCCACTCTTTACAAGAGACGGTGTGGACTTTGAAACCATATGATCTGGGCTAAAATACTGGCTTTTACACTTCTTAGAGATCTGCCTTGAGCAAATGACTTAATTTCTTTGTGCCTCAGTTTTTACATCTGTAAAATGGGCATCAGAATACCTACTTCATAGGCTGTTGCAAGGATTAAATGAGAAAGCAAATGTTGTGCACCTGAGGCCCAGCATCCAGTAAATACTTATAAAACATTAATCCTCTTTTCCTCTTCTCTTAGTTCAGCAGCAAATCTGGTGTGACATATACATTATAAATGTGGAGTCCTTCCCAAGTGTTTTATTTACAATTTCAGGTTCATTGACTATCTCAAATCAGCAGGAATTCTTATATCAGTGGAACATTCACTTACAATAACCAAGAGGTAGAAACAGCCCAAATCTCCATTAACAGATGAATAGATAAGCGATGTGTGGTATATACATACAATGGAGTATCATTCAGCCATAAAAAGATAGTGATACATATTACAATGTGGACGAACCTCGAAAACGTTACGCTAAGTAAAAAAAGTCAGAAACAAAAAGTCACATATTGTATGATTCCATTTACATAAAATACTGAGAATGGAAAATTCGATAGAGAGGACCTAGGTAGGTAGTTGCCAGGGGTTGGGGAAGGTGTAATGGAGAAACTGCTTAATGGGTAAAGGGTTTGACTTTGGAGTGATGGGAATGTTCTGGAACTAGAGAGAGGTGGGGAGTGCGCAACGTCCTGAATGTACTGAATGCCACTGAATTGTTCACTTGAAAATGGTTAATTTTATGCGACAGGAATTTCGCCTTAATAAATTATTTTTAAAAAATCATGAGAGGACCAAAGCCATTCCTGCCAGAATTCAACCCCAGTCTAGGATGTACCCAAGCTCATAAGCTCCTGGCCCACTACATTGCTTTCTCTGCTCAAAGTCACTCTCTGGGCCAAGCTCTGGAGGAGAACAAGGGTGAGAGGTGAAGCGAGTTGGTTGGCGGTGGGGGGGTGGGGAGGGGAGAGGAAGAGCCCCAGGGCAGAGAGGGAAAGCCCTACGGGGTGTGAAACCCTTGCTGACTGTGATCCCCAACACCACTGACTTTCTAACTGGTCTTAGCCACATTCCTGATTTCGTTCATGACACATTAATCCCAAGCACCAGACTGGGACCAGCCTGATGTGGCCTTATATTCTAAAACTTCATCATTAGTCTCGCCCCTATTGATCCTCAGCCTCACCTGGTTCAGTAATCTGCACAGGGAGGGCGCCTGGGTGGCTCAGTTGGTTAAGCAACTGCCTTCAGCTCAGGTCATGATCCTGGAGTCCCGGGATCGAGTCCCACATCGGGCTCCCTGCTCTGCAGGGAGTCTGCTTCTCCCTCTGGCCCTCCCCCCTCTCATGTGCTCTCTCTCTCAAATAAATAAATAAAATCTTAAAAAAAAAAAGTAATCTGCACAGGGAGATCAGATTCGATGACACTCACAGGACAGACTCCCATGAACTCAGTCCAAGAGGCTGGTGACTAACGCCAGAAGGTCAATTAATTCATTTATGGAGTTTGGTTATATTAGGCAGCCATTGATTACACAATGGAGGTGGGGAGAGAGCTATTATAATAGTACCAAAACTTTACCAAACTTCTACCACGTGCCATGCAGTCTAGAAAAGTGCTGTCCACTTGGTATCTCACAGAATCCCTGCAACAACCCAATGAGACAGATGCATAGACACGTTATCCCCATTTGACGGAGAGGAAACAGGGACTTAGTAAGAATAAGGGATTTGCTTGGGACCCTGCAGACACATACATCGAGGAATCCAGGTGTGACCCGCAGTGAGCCTGGTGTGGAGCCCACCACAGAGGTGCAAACGGTCTGAACTGCAGGGGCAGAGGGAGCAGACGAAGGACAAGATTTGATCAGTATCAAGAAGGGCAAATGGACAGACCCGCAGCCCCTGGCTGTGGAGGGTGTGCGGAGGAAGGAGTAATTGAAGACAGCTCCTAGTTTTCCGGCTTTCACCACCGGGTGGGTGAATGATGATTGAACAGCCTTAGCTCTTCGGGACAGTAGAAACTGGTATTGGAGACAAAGTGCTCATTCCTGCTGAAACACATAGTTCCAAATGGTCTGCGTATTTGGAAGCTCCAGTGAGTGAATGAAGGGATGGAGGGGCGAGAGATGTTTTCACAGATTTATCAGGCAGCCTCGGTGCATACAGCCTGGAACCTTCTGCCTTGGGCCACTCTAAACATTCTCTGAGATCTTCTTAGGCGGTCCACGGGAACATGTGACTTCTCAGTAAGTTTCTCCATATCCATCAGGATCAAGTACAAACTCCACGAATGGCCTCCCGTATGTATCTCTATCTGAGCTGCCTTATCTCTCTCTCTGCAGGCTCATCGCTCACAGGCCGGCCTGCGGCAATTCCTCAAAGTTCTAAGGTCCCCTTCTGATCTTGGTCTTTGCTCCCTTTTCTTGGAAAGCACCTCCCTTTTCCCCTCCCCCCTTCCTCACTCCCTTTCACATGTCTGGTGAGGGACGGCTCAGACTTCAGTGCTGCGTTCAGAGATCACCCCCTCTGGGAAGTCTTTCTCCTCCCCACCCCCAAGGCACTGGGTTCTCCCTCTCACCTCCTCAGAACCAACAGAATTGTGTGCTTGTAAGCCTTACTATGCACCAAGCAACGTGCTAGGTGCTTTAGTTATGAATCTCAGTATTTTCCCGAGTATAGTATTTCTATCCCTGAGACACATGAAATGTTTCTGACCCAAATGAACTTTAAAAATTTTAATAGCGGGGCGCCTGGGTGGCTCAGTCGTTAAGCATCTGCCTTCAGCTCAGGTCATGATCCCAACGTCCTGGGATCAAGCCCTGCATCGGGCTCCCTGCTCCGCGGGAGCCTGCTTCTCCCTCTGCTACTCCCCCTGCTTGTGTTCCCTCTCTCGCTGTGTCTCTCTCTGGTAAATAAATAAATAAAATCTTAAAAAAGAAATTTTTAATAACTGTGCATTTGCTTTAATGTGCATTAGAAAAAAAAATGGGCCTCACACACTAAACCCAAGATTTCACAAATATTACCATTTCAGAGGAAGCAAAAGTGGGTGGCAATGTTAATGAACTAATTGTACCTGCTGCAGGGATAGCAAGCAAACATTTTAAAGGGGGAGGTGCTAATACCTGAGGTTTGGGGAAATCTCATTTAATCCTTACAACAACGCTGTGGAAATGGTAGCTTCACATTGCTGAGATAGAAGCCGGTGGGTCCCAGAGGTTAAATAGCGTGCCCCTGGCCACAGCGGCCGCAAGGAAGGCATAGGGTTGGCTCTGCGTCTGGCCTGGCTCCTTCTGCCCTAGCAAAGCTCCTGCCCTGTCTCCCTCTCTGGATGGTTGACGGTCCTGGAGAGCAGGAACACGCCTTCATGGTCTGTGCATCCTGTGCCCAGGGCACGTCCCGACACAGTAGAACTTACTAAGGTTCTGTGCAAAGAACTGACTGCCCAAGTGCTTGGCGCACAGTTTGCAAAGCACTCACCAGCATCTTCATTCACTTCGCCCAAACACTCTTCTGAAGAAAGGTTTGTTAATCCCCTTTTCTGCTTCCCAGGGGAGGGCACCGGGATCAAAGTCTAGCCTTCAAGCTAGACTTCAGACTCATCAGGGTGCCACTGAGGTCCGGGGAGTTGGGGAGTCGGGTGGGGGGGTAGAGAGGGCAGGAAGGGAAAACTGATCCGGTCCTCCTCTACAGACCCCAGGCACTTTTTCCCTTTCCAAGCTCAGAGCCCAGGGGGCCAAAGTCACAAGAACTTCCTGTCCTCAGTGAGCACCTGACAGTCACTTGGGACTTAGATAAGATATTAAGAGCTGAAGACTTGTCCTTGAGCAAGGGGACACTCCTGGGTCAAATCCAGTTTCCCAATTGACACTTTCTGGGGGTCATTTGCGTTTCTCTTTTCTTTATTACGTTTTCTTACTTGTGACAAAATAATGTAAGTTCATGGTCAAACAATTGGGAGGAGGGGGAAAATATGTAAGTTTTTATACTTTTGATATATTCGCATATGTGACCACATAATTATAAATGTATAATATAAATATATAATATGTATCATTGGATATAATTTTCCTGATCAATATTTCTTACCACCCAGAAATGACTAACATTTGCGTGTGTAGACAGAAGGAGGGGGAAGAAGGGGAAAGGAAAGGGGAGGGGCTGTTCCTTGGTAAGGGAGAGCTGTGTTTAAAAAGGTCTTAATTTTTGCTGTTCCTTGACTGGGGGCTTCCTCTATAGACTCCGGGGATGGAGGGCGTCTGGAGGTCTCTGGACCTAGGGGTTGGGAGAAATGAACTGGGGCTGAGATCTGGGAAGCAGGAGCGGGCTGAGCACCAGGAAGGTAGGCCAAGGAGAAAGCCGGACAACAAAGCACGCCAGGTGATCCCATGTGGTCCACAGACTGAGTTGAGATGAAAGTTGTCTTTCTGGCGGTGTCCACTCGATGACATTTTCAAATTTTTAGGAAAGCCCGTGACTTTAAACAGCGGGTCTTGGTGCTTTGGGGACATGAAGGAAGGGGTAAAGTGGCATCAAATAAGTAAGCAGCCATGTGTGGACCAACAGCTAAGGGCAGGAGACAGAAGGTGCAGCTTGGTGCAAGAGAAAGGTGACTCATCGTGGCCCACAGGGGCCAGCACTCCGAGAGACCCTCAGGAGTCCACCGGAGCGAACCAGAGTTCCTGTTACCCAAGACAGAGGGGGGTGAGTTTTGGGGTTTTGTTTTTTGTTTTTCCCCCAAAGTTTTTATTTAAATTCTGGTTAGTTAACATATAGTTACATTACTCGTTTCAGGAGTAGAATTTACTGATTCACCACTTACATATAACAGCCGGTGCTCCTCACAGTTAAGTGTCCTCCTTAATCCCCATCCCTCATTGAGCCCACCCACCTCCTCTCCAGCAACCCTCAGACGGTGAGGTGTTTTTTGTTTTTTTAAAGATTTTATTTACTTATCTGGGGGGATGGGGAGCAGAGGGAGAGGGAGAAGCAGACTCTGCTGAGCAAGTTGGACTTGGGGCTTGATCCCAGGACCTAGAGATCATGACCAGAGTCAAAGGCGGACGCTTTAACTGACTGAGCCACCCAGGCGCCTCCAAAGGGTGAGTTTTAAAGGAAATGTCTGGGGGCACCTGGGTGGCTCAGTCCTTTAAGCGTCAGACTCTTGGTTTTGGCTCAGGTTGTGATCTCGGGGTCCTGAGATCGAGCCCCGCCTCCCGCTCTGTGCTCAGCTGGGGCTCGCCTTGGGATTCCCTTTCTCTCCCTCCCCCCCTGCTCCTCCCCTTCTACCCCCCCCTTCTCGCCCTCCCTTCCCCTCCTCTCCGCTCCGCTCCCTTCCTCATAATCTTGTTCCCTCTCTCTCTAAAATAAATAAATAAATCTTTTTAAAAGATAAATAAATGAAATATTTGGAGAATATACACACTTTTGTATACACGCAGACACAGATACACACACAAACACATACACACCCCGTCTCTTTTCCCCCCTCCCACCAGGAAACCAGAACTAAAAAATAAAGTTGGCCAGAAAAGACTCCTGTTCGCCCTGGCCCGGGGCCATGCGTCCTTGAGAAAAGCTGGGCCTAGGGCCCCAGAGCCCACTGTCAGGCTGTCTGGGACCGAGGACTTTAACCAGTCTGGAAAACGCTATCACACCCCATGCTTGGCCTCCGCTGTCTTTTACAGCCTCCGATTGCCAACAAGTTTCAGCTTGACTCACAGAGGAATTTGGACTGCAGTATTCTAAGAGACAGTCACCTTCATCTCTGGATGCAGAATTTCCCAAGAAATCCTTGTGGGGGCGGTGCACCTTGGTTTCAAGCCATTCCTTTTCCCAACGACCCCACCGGCGGCCACCAACTCACCCCCATTCCCCCACCCCCAGCTCTCTCTCCCTAGGGATTCTTTTGCTCTGTGGTTGTTATCGACCTTTTCCTGGTTGTAAAATTTTGCTTATGCTAAATTGAAGGTTTAGGAAAGTATTGAAAAGGTTGCTCACTGTGTCTACCAAAATGTTGTAAAGATTAGATAATATATATATAATTTTGATTGCGTCTCCTTTCATGTTTCTTCCTGGAGAGGTTTATTCCTGGAGGGTGAACAGCGTTGGTACTATTGTAAGTGGGATTTTTTTTTTCCTTTGCATTATTTAGGAACAGCTAAAACTTCTGGAATAATGGTAAATCATTGTGGTGATACCTGAATCTTTGTCTTGTTCCTGATTTTAATGGGAGTGCCTTTGTTGTATCACTTTTATTTTTTTAAAAGATTTGTTTATTTTAAAGAGAGAGCACAGAGGGGAGGGGTTGAGGGAGAGAGAGCATCTCAAGTAGACTCCCCACTGAGCACTGAGCCCAACCCTGGGCTCAATCTCAGGACCGTGAGACCGTGACCTGAGCCAAAATCAAGAGTCGGATGCTTAAGCTTAACCAACTGAGCCACTCAGGCTCCCCTGCTGTGCAGCTTTTAAGTATGATGTTGATTCTTATTTATAGCAGTTAGATTTTGGACGTTGAGACAGATGTTCTTTACCAAGAAAAAGAAAGCGTATTTTTAAAATGAAAGTTTGCTACTTAAAAATAAATTAAAAATAATAAATCAAAATAAAGCAGAAATGGATATTGAAATTTATCAAATTTTTCAAAAATATCTGTCAAGAGGACAGATATTGATGTGAATTTTATGAGTAGATTTTTTTCATATCAAACCATCCTTATTATTTCTAATATAGCATCACTTGGCATTTCATGTACTACGGGGCTTATTTGCTGGAATGTTGTTTAAAATTTTTGTTTCGATATACATTAAGTGAACATCATCTATACATTTTTTTTAAACCTTCTTCTGAATTAGCCTCATAAACTGAATTGTGATGTAATCCATAGTTTCCCCTGTCCCTTGTCCTGGAACAAGTTCTTTGTCATGAGAATTATCTACTCCTTCAAAGTCTTTTCTAACAGAGTTTTCTCTTGTAATCACTTAGCCCAGCAACTTTTGTGAAGGCAGTCAACTTCTCTTTCATGGTTATTGGTTTGTTTAGATTATTATCCATTTCTTGATTCAAGTTTGGTAATTTACATTTTACTGGAGAATCATACCTTTTGTATGGATTTTCAAGTGTGTTGCTGAGTTGCACATAATTTAAAAATTTCTGTATCTTCTGTATCTGTAATTTTCTCCACTACTTGGTATAGTGTGGAGATTTAAAATGGCAGGACCATGGGGCGTCTGGGAGGCTCAGTCGTTGAGCGTCTGCCTTCGGCTCAGGTCATGATCCCAGGGTCCTGGGATCGAACCCCGCGTCGGGCTCCCTGCTCCGCGGGAAGCCTGCTTCTCCCTCTCCCACTCCCCCTGCTTGTGTTCCCCCTCTCGCTGTGTCTCTCTCTCTCTCTGTCAAATAAATAAATAAAATCTTTAAAAAAATGTGTCTGGCTCTCTGTTTCGGCTCAGGTCGTGATCTCAGCTCATGGGATCCAGCCCAGTGCTGGGCAAGGAGCCTGCTTAAGAATCTCTCTCTCCTTCTGCCTCTGCCCCTTCCCCATCCTGCTCCCACACTTTGTCTCTTTCTGTCCCTAAAAAAGAATAAAATAAAACAATAAAATGGCAAGACCTAAGGACCAGAAGCCCTGGGTTCAAATTTCCATTCTCCTACTTCCTCCTATGATGAGATTAGTTAGATAAATCACAGGCTCCTGACATGCAAAAGTAGAAGTAGAGATAATAGGACTTTGCAGTTCACAAGGATGCTAGGACGCGAAGGGGAGTAGGTAGAGGGCTTAACACAATGCCTAGGACATGGAAATATTCAGTAAATGTGGGCTGTTTTTATATATCTAATATTAGGTATTTGCATTTTTTCCACGCTTTTTCTTTATTAGATAAACAAAACATTACCTATTTTGATTTTCTTTTTAATCTAAGACTGTTGACTTCTATTTTGTAATGCATTTTCTTTTTTCTGTTTAACCTTTGTATTTCCTTTCTCTGGATTTCCTTCAGGCTACTTTGCTTTCTAACTTTTTGAGCTTACTGCTTAATTCCGTTACTTTCTTTCTTGCTTCTTTAATCATGAAAGCATTTGCTACTTTGAATTTGCTTCTCATTACAGCCTTGTCATGCAGTATGCTCATTACTGCTACGTTTGAAATATCCTACAGTTTCATTTTGGTTTCATTTTTGATAAAAGAGGTTTTATTAGGAGAGAATCCCTGTGTTTTCATAGGGTTGAGTCTTTTTGTTGATTGCAGTTCTGTTATTAATATTGGTTAGAGGACGCACCAAATAATTCGTGCTTTGGGGAATTTCCTGAAATTTTCTTTGTTGAATAATATATAATCAGTTTCCAAGTGACCTACAAGTCCTAGAGAAGTGTTATGTTTATAGGAAAAGGGAATATAATATTTACCTATTAAATTGACTTTCTTAATCACATCATTCAGACTTTCTCAATGCCATCTGATAGAAATATACTGTAGACAACATATGTGATTGAAAATTTTCTAGTAGCCCTGTTAAAAAGTAAAAAGAAATAAGTGAAATTAATTTTAATTAAAGTATTTATGTAACACCTTACATCCAAAATATTATCATTTCAATAAGTTGTCAATATAAAATGTATTAATGAAATGTTTTACATCTTTGCCTACTGAGTCTTCAATTCAATGTGTCTTTTACATTCACAGCACTTCTCAATTCAGATGCTAAATTGTCATCAGGAATACTTGATCTATATTTAGATTCCATAAAATCTACAGTTGAAAAAGTATATTTGCATGCCTATGTTGTTCTCAACATTCTTAAAAATTTGTCAATACTGAATCAAGTATCATTTTTAAAAATTGTATTAAAATTAATTAAAATTAAATACAATTAAAAATTCAGTTTCCCAATTCCACTAGCCACATTTCAAGTGCTCGGCAGCCACATGCGGCTACTCTCTACCGAATTGGGCTATATCCTTATTTTTGCCTGCTGGATCTGCCAAATAAAGATGTATTAAAATGTCCAACTACTGGGGCACCTGAGTGGCTCAGTCGCTAAACATCTGCCTTCGGCTCGGGTCATTATCCCAGGGATCGAGCCGCGCATCAGGCTCCCTGCTCCACGGGAAGCCTGCTTCTCCCTCTCCCACTCCCCCTGCTTGTGTTCCCTCTCTCGCTGTGTCTCTCTCTGTTAAATAAATAAATAAAATCTTTAAAAAAAATAAAATAAAGTAAATAAAATGTCCAACTACTTTTAAGGATTTATTGTTAATTTTATTTACATGTGATAATGGTATTTGAATTTTTTTTGAATTTTATTGAGATGTAATTGACATATAACATTATATTAGTTTCAGGTGTGCAACTTACTGATTCGCTAATGTACATATTGTGAAATGATCATCACAATATGTCTGTTAACACTGATCACCATGTGAGTATTTGTTTTTAAGCATTCCTATCTTTTACAAATACATGTTGAAATATTTATGAATAAAATTATGTGATCTTTGAAAATGGTTTCAAACCAGTACGGGAAAGGAGAAAGTAGGCTTGGGTAAGTGAAAAAATACTGGCTCTGGGTTGATAATTACTGAAGCCTAGGTACACGGGTACATAGGAAGTCATTACACTTTTCTGTTTACTTTTTTATATCTTTGAAATTTTTCATAATAAAAAAATTTTTTTTAAATCTAGATGAAACTTTTTCCATTTATGGATTCTATTAAGATTTCCAGTACACGGGGCACCTGGGTGGCTCAGTTGGTTGAGCAACTGCCTTCAGCTCAGGTCATGATCCTGGAGTCCCGGGTTCAAGTCCCACATGGGGCTCCCTGCTCAGTGGGGAGTCTGCTTCTCCCTCTGACCCTCCCCCTCTCATGCTCTTTCTCTCTCTCAAATAAATAAATAAAATCTTAAAAAAAAAAAAAATTCCAGTACAGGGGCACCTGGGTGGCTCAGTTGGTTAAATGTTGACTCTTGATCTCAGCTCTGGTCATGATCTCCGGGTCTAGGGATAGAGTCTCAGGTCGGCCTCCGTGCTCACTGGGGAGCACACATTCTCTCTCTCATTCTGCCTGTGCCCCCTCCCTGCTTGCACCCTTTCTCTCTCTCTCAATAAATAAAATCTTAAAAAAATTTTTTTCCAGTACAAGGATGCCTGGGTGGTGCAATTGGTTCTGAATCTTGGTTTCTGCTCAGGCTGTAATCTCAGGGTCATGAGATGGAGCCCTGAGTTGGGCTCCATGCTCATTGGAGTCTGTTTAAAATTCTCTCTCCCTCTCCCTTTGCCTCTCCAGCTCGTGTTCTCGCTCTCTCAAATGAGTAAATAAATCTTTAAAAAAAATCTCCAGCACACTGCTTTATGTATTTCAATGTTAGGTTATTTTGTTATTTTTATAATCATAACTGAAAAATTAAATGACTTCTTATATATAATCAGAATGCAACTTTATTTTTTTCCTGATCTTTAAATCTTTTTCAATGGGAAGTTCTTTCTTGGCTTCCTCATAAAAACTCACAATTTTTCTAGTCACTCTTAGGTTAAAAAAAAGTCTTAGGATCACTTTAAGTCACAAATTCAGTGTGGTGGTTAAAAATGGCTACAGAGTCTTTGCCATTATTCCTGTGGAATGGTGGAGTCCACTCCTCTCCACTTTGACCAGTGGAATGTGGCTGAAGGGATGCTGTATAACTTCTGAAGCTAGGCCTTCAGAGCCTCGCAGCTTCTTTCCCACTCTAGGTACACTCCCTTTTTAAATCCAGTCACCATGCTCTGTGAAGCCTAAGCTGCATGGAGAGGCCACATGAAGAGAATCAAGGCACCTGGTTGACAGCCCTGGCTGAGCTCCCAGCCAGCAACTCTGTGAGTCAGCCATCTCGGACAACATTCAACTGGCTGTCAGAGTGCAGTACGGTTGTTTCTTAAACACAGCCTTTTTCTCTGCTGCCACCAGCCACTTTTTCTCAGACACAAGTTGGGTAGCCCCCTATCATGTCCCCAGTGGCTGCAGAGTGCTCCCACCTCACCCTCTGATGGTTCCATTGAAGCCACCTCCCTAGACCTGAGTAAGAGAGAAGCAAGCCCGTCTTGGATTGGTGCTGAGACAGAAACATGTGAAGCGGTGGGCAAAGGGCACTAATGGTCACAGCCAACATTCTGTGGCATCAGCCTGGCCCACCACCAGCTGAGCCTGCTTCTGCCCAAACTTCCTGCTCTGTTTTTAAAAAAAAGATGTCTTCCCTCCACCATATCTAGATTCTTAATATCTCCCTTTTTATTTGAGGAGCAAAAGTGAGGGTGACGGTAAAATCAATGAAGGAACAAGATTGCCTTACTGTTTTTAAACAGAATGGTGGGGGCCGGAGGTAAGATCAAGGCAAGGGATGAAAACAGTTCCCTGAGTCAAGCTTCCCTCTTGGCTACTCGGGACTAAAACTTCAGGGGGAAGAAAGATGAGAGCTTTCTCCTTCCACCAGCAAATCTCAAGGTTCTCATCTGGTTCTGAAGTGATGTGTGGTGAGAATATGGTGCTCTTTTCACCTCTGCCCTGAATGTGTGGGGAGTGACTTGCTTGCTTTTTTTTTGTGATATGTCCCACACATACTTCAGTGGGTGGTGAGGAGCAAAAACTAGGGTACCTGTGAGGACGAGGGAGCTGGCCTTGGGAGTTTGCTACAGGAAGTGATGGATATTCAGCACATGTTTATCACATTGGATAATCTTGAGTCCCATACCCTTTATTCCTTATTCCTGGACTGTTCTACCTCCTCTCTCTAAGCTTCTTTTTCCAGAATGCCTTGAACACTTCAACTCTGATATGTTTAGAACCTGCCTTGTAATCCGGAGGTCAGTGAGTCACAAGACAGCATGATTTATCGGACAGGACATCGGGCTCTATATTTGAATCCTATCATCAGGGACCAACAGCTAAGTTTTCTGAATCTGCTTCATTAAATGGAAATAACTTCTGTCTCTTAAGGCTCCAGTGCCAGTCAATGAGGTGATGCATGGAAAACAGCTATCGAGGGGCTCAAGTGCTGTTGGTTGTCCCCATCTGTGGTGTTAGTGGGGATCCTCAAGTGCTCTGGGACCTCCACAGCAGTCACAATCTGATGGTCAGTCTGGGGGAAGAAATGGAGCACAGTATCCATTTATTTTGGTCAGCTGTGGTAGGTCTCTCAGGGCGGGCTCTACCCCATGGGGGAGACCAGCAGCATTCACCTCTGCCTGTGATTGGCAAAGTAAATTGGTTTTATTCAACAGTGGAATGTTAAGAAGCTTTCTCCCACCCCTGAAGATATAAAAGCCACATCTTACAATCAGCCTTCTTAGTAATAAAATGGCCATTTTCATCTCCATCAGTCTGTCTTCTATGTCTTATTTTTCAGTTGATTCTAAATTCTGTAAGAGAAGAAAGAGATGTTATTTAGTGACTCCCTAGGACTCCAGTGAAGCCTTCTTTAGAATGTAAAACTACAACCTCAACCCCAGCAGCAGATGCAGATCCCAGATCCCCTTTGAATCCTATGTAATTACATTGAGCCAAACACGAAGGTATAATTTTACTAACTGACAGCATAATTCACACTCTACGCACAGGTCATCCATTAGCCAGTACCCAAGGATGATCATTTTTCTGCTAATATCACACACCAAGGATGTTAAGCTGAAACTAAAAATTAAGTAAAACACCATGGTGGACCTATAGATCTGCTCCAACCACTCCAGGTGAGGGGAGATATATTCTCTCAGGGGATTAAGCAAAAGAAGCTGTGATAGGCAGGACAGGTGGTAATGAGGTGCAGGAGAAACATTAGACTAAGGTAAAATTCTGTGGCTTCAACAGTTGGTTCCGTACCAGTTATCTAGTGCTGTATAACAAACAACCTCAAAATTTCACACCTTAGAAAGGCCCACCATTTTATTTGCTTACAAATTGCTCAGCAATTTGGGATGGGCTTTTTGGGCTGGGGGGATAAACTTCCACACTTGCCTGGGCTCAAAAATTTCATTGCTTTTGTAACCTTTCTCAGGAAATCCAAGCAAACTAAAGGGCAAAAAATAATAAAATAGGAACTTGCAAAAATACGGTATCCAACCTAGCAGAGCGGCAAAGCCCAAGATGACGGACAGCTGCTCCAAAGGCAGACAGAACACGAGTCTATATGAGATTAAGAGGATGAGGGTTTAAAAAACAAAAGAAAAAAAATGAAAGAAAGGAAAGAAACCAAAAGGTTGTCAGACACTTTGTGGAGCAATTAGAGAAAAAAGTATTTATAGGTATATGACGGCACTGATGAAAAAAAGAAAATAGTGCTCTGCATCAACATAATAATGTAAATCATATTACTCATCATGATGTAAATATTGACTACTGATTTGGGAAATTGGTGTCTGCGGGGGAATGTGTCAGATAAACCTCATTTACCAAAAATCAGGTGAAGAGATGCGTAAGGAAAACCCATGACAATCATATGATGGTTACAGAACAAAATACCAGAAGAGACCAGCCAAAGAATTGGGAAAGTTGCTTCTGGAAAACCAGACAGGAAGACAGGAGTATGGGGAGGGATTGGGGCAATGACAATGGCAACTTGTCAGCTCTATATAACTATTAGATTTTCAGCCTTAACAAAAATAATGTTCAAAACTTTTTAAAACAATGCCTACCTCTGCATCCTAGGTTGGGACTAGAGAGGGAGTCTCTCCTTAGAGGACAGTTTCCAAAGTGCTAGGTGTTCTTTGCATCTTGTCCCCTGACTGCTTCTTAGGGGCCCCAAGTCCATTTGGAAATGAGTCACAAGACGAACGTCCAGCTCATCCTGATAATGAGTCTGAGGTCAGTTCTGGCCTCTGGGTCTTGGGCTCATGGCTTTTCTGACTTGACGTTTCACTGTGGAAATACGCATAAAGGAGAAAAATGCACAACAGGCATCGAAACTATATCCGATACAGCTGCCAGGCATGTCAAGTCCCCTATAGTTTGAGGGGCATGACTATATACTGAGCACTTACAGTAAACCAACCCTGGGCTGAGTAGTTACATGTATTACCTAGTTTTCATAATCTTAGGAAGCCATGCATTACTGTCCCATAGTCCAGAGAAGGAAGCTGACACCGAAGAAGGTTAACAGTTTTGCTAGTAAATGATGTAGCCAGGAGTGGGACCCAGCTCTCCAGGCCATCCCAACCCTGAGTTTATTATCACCCGGTAGTGCCAACTCAGCCCTCCGCACCTGCTTCCGCGGTCCTGGAGAGGTGCTACCAATGTATTGTCCTTCTGCACACATTTCTTAATTTAAATCAACTCTTCCCTAACACTGACTGGGGTGGGGTAGTGGGCACGGTCAGCTTCGTGAGCATGCAGTCACAGAGGACCTCACACTGAGAAGGACCTCATCCTTGGTGGAAATGCTCTGCCATCAGCGTCCTGGAAATCTGAATCCATTAACTTAGTTTTTTCAGTGAAGTCCAATGGGACAATGGAGCATGTGTGTGAGGAGAATGGGCAATCCGGGAGCCCACAGTCCCTTGTCCCCTGACTCACACAGAGCATTGGCAATGCCCCTGAGTACAGAATTCAAGCAGACCCACAAAGAGCCTAAGTGCAACAAGACTCAAAGCCAAGTACAAGTGTGCTAAGTCTGCAACCGAGTACGCCGGGGTACTGACATCCCCAGGAGGACGTGCTTCCCATTCAAACCAGAACTTTCTTCGAGCACAACGAAAAGAGATGAACTGAGGAACCCTATCTTAGCCCTTCTCACTCGTGGTACCTCTCTGTGAGCCACTCACCTACGCTGGAAAGATGACATAGAAGGTCAGCCCCTCGTGCCTCTTTTCACTGTCCTTACTCATCGGTAAGGTAGGGTATGGGTAGAACGCACGTCAAGAAGAAAAATAAAAACAGTTTTCTGCAGCATTTCTGCTGTTCTGGTAGGAACAATACACGTAGGAGCTACAAAATGAGTTGTGTAATTTCAGCAATTCCACGTGTGAGTTGGAAGCTCTTATGTTTACATTTGAAGTTGGCATTGTGCAATATAAAGGTG
The DNA here is from genome assembly GCF_003265705.2 of Callorhinus ursinus. Taxonomy (NCBI): domain Eukaryota; kingdom Metazoa; phylum Chordata; class Mammalia; order Carnivora; family Otariidae; genus Callorhinus; species Callorhinus ursinus. The sequence goes on along the minus strand of NW_027397066.1, from coordinate 20,524,488 downwards.
AACCATATGCTAGTAATTTAAATATGCTATTATATGCTAATAATTTAAATTTAAATCTTACTTAGAATAGCACCACCCAGCAACATTTTAAAAGCCCTAAGTCAAGAGAGAGACCACTGAAGGAAGGAGAGAGCTTTATATTTAGTGCCTATAATGGCACTTTCCCTCTGCTTCCTGAACGAGGGGCCCCGCAAATGACGCAGCTGACCCTGGTGATGGAGAGGTGGGTGGTGATGTTAACTGAGTAAAAGAGATCCCACGTTTTTAGGAAACAGACCCAGGAAGACCCGATTTCTCTGTAACGGAAAGCAACACACTCCTTTGGGGTTTGATTGTCTTTTTTTATTTCTCCCTTCCCACAACCAGTAAAAAAAATTACAATCAATGTGGGTAACAAGGATCCAATTTTTAAAAAGTCAGTGTGCAAAGAGGGCCACAGCCCTGCCCAGGCTTAACTTGCATATTTACAGGGTGTGTGGCCCAGGTACGGCTACAGAGGCACATTGAAAAAGCAGTATTACAAAATATACAAAGGTGCTTTCTTTATATTTCATAGTAGAACCCGGCCTCATTTCCAAATGAGCGCACTACAAAACACAAATCACACTACTACTTACTATATAACTTATGAAAAATGCTGTACAGATGTGCAACTATAAATATGAGTATAAATGGCTCTGTTTGGGAATTGGTATCTACAGGGGTTAAGGGTCAGAGAAGGGCTCAGTTTGGCATCCCAACCTGCCAAGGTGACGCATAAGCCAGGATGGGGGAGAACAAGGTCTTGGAGTGTGGCTGCACTGAACCCCCTCCCCCAAACTCCGCTGAGGCTCCCTCCCTCTCCCGGGGCAGACTGGGATGGTTCAGGGTGAGAAGCGGCGGAGGGAGGAGGTGTAAAGACAGCAAGTCGCTCTAGAAGGCACAGAGAAGGCGATGGGGGCAGGGAGCACTGCCCTTGGACCCCCAGCCACACACGGACCCCTCCTGCTACTTGATGATCACCGTTCTGGGGGCAGTCTGGCCATGCCCCGGTTTCCGCCCTTTGGAAAAGGTTGGCTCTCTGCAGGCATGGAGAGAGGGCAGGAAATCGGAGCTTACCTCTCTATGGGAATGTGAGAGAACGGAAAGAGTTTCTGGCTTGGATGGATGCATGGAAGCTGCCCACCGAACAGCCAACGCAGACATCTATCTTGTAGTGAGAGTGAGGGGGGCAGATAGAAGCTACAATTGTCCCCTGTCTTTCCTGGGGTTCAAGGTGGCGGCACTGGAGAGGACTCATAGAGGGGCTGCATATCTTATTCCAAAAGGCTCAAGAAGGATGATTTTATCTGACCAAGAGGGCAGCACTGGGCTCTAGCCACATGGTCAATAGATTAGCCAAGTCAAGAAGAGCCCTAGGCCCTTTTAGCAGATAAACCATCTCCACCCCCAGTGCTCCCCCTTCCCCAGCTCTCATCCTCCAACTGCCCACCCAGCTCAGGACCAGGACCACTCACTTCTCAGAACGATGGAGCCAACAGGTGAGCCAAAGTGCACCCTGAACCTCTCGGGAGCTCAGACGCGGCTCCCGCCCTGCAAACTTGGGCGAGGACACAACAGGGAAGCTTAGATGAGCCACACCTGCCCAGGTGAGGACACCCAACAAGGGACTTGGGGAGCTCTGGCAAGGGGGGAAAGACCCACCTCTGTGGTCCTCACCAAGTCTCCAAACAATTACAGTTTCCCCCGAAGGGGTCTGGTCTGGGGCAAGGACTCCTGCTCTTGGTTGAAGCAAATCTGTGGTCAAAGAGGGGCACGGCTGAGTGTTGTTCTCACCCTCACATCATCACGTGCACACTTAACACGTGCGTCTTTGAGAACCTTCCATGAATCCCTCCCTCAGGGCTTCCTTTGGAAGAGGACGGCTCGAGTCTGACACCGGGTCCTGTGGAGCCGCCCAGTGGGGGCAGGGGTGGGCAGTGTGATCATCCCTAGCCCTCGGCCCTCCCGGCCTCGCAGGATCGCTGCGCACCTTCCCGCCAGCGGAAGCTGGAGAGCCCCCGCCGAGATGAAGCTCCCGTGAGGGCTGACGCACCGGGCCAAGGGCAATGAAAGTGGGGCGCTGCCGTGAACACCGTTTCTCAGGAGGGAACGGCTCCCCCAGGCAGAGGAAGGAGCGCGGCGCCCGGGGGGATGGGGGCCCCTCCTGCTGCCCCCCTACAAGGCGGTGCTGCTAGAGGCGCTCGGTGAGCCCGGCGCCTCCCACTGAGCCGCAGGGGGCGCGTCCTGGGCCTCGTGGCTCATGGCCGCGTTATCAAAGGCCTCCGGGGCCTTGCTGGGCATCACGGGCTCGTCATCCTCGCGCTGGCAGCAGCCTCTGCAGTGACAGCACCGGCGACAGCCGCAGACCAGGCAGCACGTGCGGCAGCAGACCCGGCAGCAGACCCGGCAGCAGACCCGGCAGCAGAAGCAGCAGCGGTTCTGGCAGCAGCCGCAGCCGGAGACTAGCGAGATCAGGTCGTCCCAGGGCCGCAGCGAGTGCATCCACAGCGGCAGGAAGTTCCAGTTCCGCAGCTTCCCGGGCAGGAGGCGCGGGCAGCGCGACTGCAGGACATTGAGGGCCACCACCAGGAGGATCACAAAGAGGATCGGCACCCCCACGCCCACCAGCACCGGCCAGCCGGCCAGCGAGAGGCCGAACACGCCCAGCGGGATCAGGAGGAAGAAGATGATCAGGTAGATGACCGCAAACCAGCGGTACTCGGCAGAGATGGTGCCCAGTCCCTTGGCCAGGCGGATGGGCAGGCGGGTGAACGGGATCGGGTACCACAGCATGATGCCCGAGATATTGAAGAAGAAGTGGCACAGGGCGATCTGCAACGCAAGAGGTGGGACAGGTGAGTGGGTCTGGTGCCTGGGGGAGTCGGGGAGCCGGAAGGGTGGTCTTGCAGGCATCCTGAGCAGAGTCAGGGGTCTTCCTGGTCTTCAGGGTGCAGTTCAGAAGGGGCCTGCATTACCTGAGGACCTACTGTGTGTGTGTGTGTGTGTGTGTGTGTGTGCGCGCGCGTGTGTAGTTTGGGGGAAGGCGAGTGAGGTGACTAGATGATTCACAGCTCAGTCCACCTGAAGTCCTCCAGGCAAAAATCTAACAATGAATTTAATGAGGATGCTCCCCAGGGTTTGACCCTGCTGCTTCCGGCTGAGCAGTTAAGAGCTGGGGGGCCGGGGGGCGGGGGGCAAAGGAGTGGCTTGCTGGATAGCTGGCTCCATGTGGATTACGTCAATCCTCTAAACACATCCTCAGAGCTGCTGACCGTCATGATCCCCATGTGACAGTGGAGGCAATGGAGCCAACTGAGGAGGAGGTGAGGCTCTCTGCCCAAAGTCACACAGGTAGGAGATGGTAGAGGTGGGGTTCAAACCCCAAGGAGCCCGGCTCCAGAGGCCACGCACTTTGCCCCTTCCCTGTGGGCCCCCTAGGTGCCAGGCATCATGCGAGGGGCTCAGGACCAACCTGTCCAATGTTAGCCACTAGCTATGTGTAGCAGCCGAGCCCGTGGAAATCGGCTAGCCCACACTGAGATGGGCAGCAAGTGTAGAACACACACTTGAGTTCCAAGACTTAGTCCAAAAAAGAAGGTAAAACATCTCACCAGCTTTTTAATCAATTACATGTTGAAATGATAATGAGTTAAATCAGATACGTTATTAAAACTGATCTCCCTGTTTCAGTTTTCGAAAATGTGGCTACTGAAAATTTCCAATTACGTGGAGGGCTCAAATTTATATTCTACACTCAGATTTCTGTCTGGACAGAGTCTCATCGGATCCTTAGAATAATCCTAATGAGATATGGCTCCCAGGTTTCTGATGAGGGAACTGATGCTCAAGGTTAGGTCACCCGTCTGAGGTCACTTAGTGTGGAAAGGCAGGCCAAGAATGTAAATGCCAAAGGTCTTCTTGCCCAAGTAGCTGAGTTGATCTGGCCAGGTCCCCCTGATTCTTCTAAATTCTAAGCCCCGAGCACAAGTGACCTCCCAATGTCCAGGCAGAGTTCCCCAAGAGGGGAGCGAGTAGATGGGAAGTGTTTATGCTTCTTGAATATTCTTTCCCACCTCTACCAAGTAGTGGCCGCCCTGCCTCTGTTTCAACCACCACCAGGGATGGGGGAGGTCTCACATTTTGAACATAGAGAAAAACTTGGCTCTTGTTCAAAACCATCTGCTGGCAAGCCCACGAATGGGGCTGTAGCCCACCAGAGCCCCTAGCCGGCGCAACCTTTCCTAACCTGTAGTGAGCTCCTCAGGGTACTGCCAGGGCTGGCCAAGGCAGCCAGGACGGCTGTGGTGGTGGTGCCGATGTTGGAGCCCAGCGTGAGCGGATATGCCCTCTCGATGCTGATCACACCAATACCTGGCAGGAAAATACAAAAACCAGAATATCAGCCCCAGGGGATGACGGCAGATGGTAGTGGCAACAAGAAGGGGAAGCGAGGGAGAAACTCACCTATCAGTGGGGTCATAGCAGATGTGAACACGGAGCTGCTCTGCACGATGAAGGTCATGCCTGCCCCCACAAGGATGGCCAGGTAGCCAGTCAGCCAGGCAAAGGGAAAGGGAAAATCTAGGAGACAGAAGGAAAAGAGACTGGTCACAGGTCTTCTAAGGAAGGCCTGGGTTGGGGGCCCAGCTGGGACTTCCAGAGGACCTGGGGGTGGGGGGGCATGGGCTGGGCTAGAGGGTCAGGTCAGCAGCCTCCCCACCCCACGCCATGGTCGGAAATTGCAAATCAGATTTTTAGAATCCTTTCACCTTGCACATTCGGATGGTGGAGCCAAGAATGTGCATGTGTGTTATGAAGACAAACACACACATCCACTGAGGTTCAGAAGTAGAAATGCTAAACCCACATGTCATGGGCTGAATGTTTCCCCAAAATTCCTATGTTGAAACACTAACCCCCAGTGTGATTGTATTAGGAAGTGGAGCCTTTGGGAGGTAATTAGTTCATGTGGGTGGAATCCTCATGAATGGATTAGTGCCCTTATGGAACAGAGATCTTGCTTCCTCTCTACTCATTCCATGGGAGGATACAGTGAGGAGGTGGCCATCTGTAAATCACGAAGTGGGACCTCACCAGAACCTGACCATGCTGGCACTCCAAGGCCAGACTTCCCAGCCCCCAGGACTGTGAGAAATACATTTCTGTTGTTCAAGCTACCTAGCCTAGGATAATTTGTTATAGCAGCAGAACTAAGACACCACCCAAATAACCACCTTCCTCCCACAGAGCACTTGGAGCACTGGGGCCTCTGTCCTTCTGCCTGGCCTGGCCTCCCAATGCTGTGGATCCTCCACCTTTGTGAAGGAGCATGGAGGCAGGGCAGCAGCTCGGAAGTCGCACACAATGAGCTCTTGGTACCACCCATATGAGATTAGGCCCTGCATACCCAGCAGGTGCCCAGAGTCACCCAGCTCAGCCACGTGGCAACCTTGGGACAACCCTGGGAGGCAGATATTCTTGGCCCCATTTCACTGAAGTTTCATGGGGAGGGATGTCCTTGGCTTGGCACACTCTCATTGGCCAGGATGCCATACTCATCAGGAGCTTCTCCCTGGCCAGTGGGGTTGCATTGGCTGCCTCAAGATGCTGACATATTATCCAGAACCATGTTTTCTTCCCAAGAGTTGAAGGGAAGTGGGGAGCAGTGTGGGCATCCATTACCCTTTTTCTAAGGGATCCTGACAGACCTGAAAGTCCTGGGTATAGGAAAACCTGCCAGAAGGAAGGCCTATCTCACAGATCTCTAGATTTCAGCTGGCTCTTCCTCAGGACCTTGCAAATGTGACAGAAGCTTGTGCCTACTTCCCCAGACTCCACCCAAGACACCAAGGATGATTTCAAGGGCAAATGGCATCTTAACTTCTTCAGCTTATCAGATCCAAGAGAGAAACTCCATGCAGAGGCCATTGCTAGATAAACATCTAAAGGAGCCCCCCCCCCCCCGCCCCCAGCCGCCCCTGGAGTGGCCACAGTGACGCCATGCCCTAGAAAGCCCAGAACTGACAGGGGAGGGGGGTCAGGGTGCCTACCAGTGTTGAGAGTCTTCTTGATGACAACAGCTACCTGTCCCCGGAGCACGGAGCCTAGGAGCTTGACGATCATGATCAGGCAGCCACAGAGGACCAGCAGGGAGACTAACAGCAGGATGATGCCAACAACAAGATCCGGGAGGTTGGAATTCACAAAGATGTGCTGGCCTGAAAAGACCATGGAAAGCCCTTGTTAGGAGGGCCACGGCTCCCCCCGCCACCCCCCCGCCCCGCCGCCAAGGCCACAGGTTGTTACTCATTCACCAACATCTTTCTGTATGACAGGAACACAATCTTGGTTGTTAGCTTGACCTATGCAACCCAGAATAAAGACCACACTTCCCAGCCTCCCTTTGCAGCTAAGTGTGATCCTGAGGCTCTGTTCTAGCCAGTGGGACCTCATGAGGCTAGAACATGAAGTGAGATCCTTGCAGTCACAGAGCTAGTTGGGGGCTTTCTTCTACCTCTAAATCCCATGGTGTATTTTACTCATGAAACCAAGGATACTTACCACGAAGAGTCTGAGCAGCAATGGTAGGATGGGCCAGTCAGAGCAGGAGCTATTGCTAACTGTAAAACTCCTGATTTTTTAGAAGTCCTGTGTGGCCCCACAGTTATATGGTTTTATTGATGGATGGATAGTGCCGCCAAGAACATGGGAGGTCATAAGACTCATGGATGCTGTGAGGTAAACCACACCTGGAACATTGACTGCTCAGAATGAATGTGGGTGGTGTGGAGAGGAGGAAGAGAAGCAGATACACACATGGGTATATAAGGAATGATTAGAAGAGTTAAAGATGTCTAGGCCAAGATTCCTAGGGCAACAGTCTAGCTTCTTAAAGAATTGGAGCATCATGTAGGCTCACTGCCTTGATCAGTGCTATGGCTCCAGGGTCTTGAATGGGGCCTGCTGTATAGCAGGGACTCATGACTTCAGGGTGAATGTATCTATTCTGTTCTGTGTGGGCCCCACATCTCCTGCAAATCTGGCTGGCGTCTCCCTAGAGCCCAAGGGATACCAAAGCATATGGAGGGAGCACTCGGTGGAATCTATTGATGAGTTCTGGTGCATTATGGAACCGCCAGAGAAACCGGGCTTCAAGTCCTAGTTCTGACCCTCACTGTGGGGACTCGGATCTGTCCCTGAGCCTTAGTTTTCGCTGCTATCAAACTGCATAGTTCATGACTTGGTATAATGCTGGTGCTCAGTGAATCCTTAGTGTGCTGCTTTCCTTCACTTAATGGGCTTCACCCAGATAAAGAACACCATCAGCACCCCCCAGACAGCCCATCCCCGTGGCTGATGCTCTGCTGAGTTCCACTCACACTTGGCAATGTTCTCCTTGGAGGTCACGTTCTTGATAGTCCAGGTGTACAAACCATCTGACCAACAAAGGGAAGGCGAGGTACAGTTCTCAGGCGAAGGGACAGTGACATTCATTTGAGTCTGGATGACAAACATTGAGAAATGGGATGTATAGTCCACAATACTCACTTTTGGTGGGGACTGGCAGGCTATGTGGCAAGTAGGAGAGAGACACACATCAGTGTGTGAGTCTGTACGTGTGATGCATTGTTTCCACAGGTCCCTCCATAAATGGGAACACAGGTGGCCATGGAAGACATGAAAATAACAAGCCAGGAATAATGTATCCACAGTGCCGGGTGGGGCAAAATGGGTTGGGTATACTGCATTGTCTGTCCATCCAGCATTCAAAGACTTGTTTCCGTAAGGATTCTCATGGGCCAATTTTTACTTCCTCTTACCTCTCATTTGCCCACATTGAATTAAAAGTTTTGCTTAAAGCACAGATGCAAGAGTTTGCCCACCCAGCAACATTCTTAGAAACATACCACATTGGTAGAAGTTTTGCACCAAATCTTGATCAGACTCTTGTTTTTGGCGGCTTCATCATTCATTGCGATTTCATTGATAACTTTCTTATCCAGCTAAGGAAGACAGACAGAGAATCAGCACGTCCCCAGCACTGAGGAGGGACAGGCACATAGGAAGTTCTGTTAAAGGGGCTTCAACAACCTAAGCCCGACTGAGAGCCCCTGCAGGAGTGAGTCAGGACTCACTCCATTGGCACCCCAGGATGGAACACCACACCTGGACGTTAGCAGGTGCTTGACAAAGAAATGAATGATCCTCTAAACAGTGGGCTGGTAGCTAGGAGCACACAGTAGCAGATGGTCATTGGATGACAGCAAACCCAGAAGGTAGGGGTGATAAGGGGCAAGGTCTCAGCTGACCTGTTTTCCAAGGTAACAACCACAAAACCTTTTAAAATTTATTTCAATAATATTTCAATGACCCTAGGGAGCAGAGGGGTGAGATGGAAGGGAAGGACAGCAACCTTCCTCCTTGGCTAGGAGCCAGGATAATGCTTTACCTGTGAGCCCACGGGTGCCGGAGGTCGGTAGGGGCAATAAAATGGCCCCAAGCATCCAATGGAGTCTGAGTCTTGAGAAGCACTGGTCACCGCCCGCTCCCACCCCAATGAAGATGACTCGTGTTGAAGTCAAGAAGACCAAAAAGGCCAGTTCCACTACCCGGTGTCCCTGAAGTCTTGCCTCCCCATGGCCTTTTTGAGAGGCAACCGAAGAGCAGCGATTACAGACCCTCATCCTTCTCCACCATCTCCGCCCAGTTGGGAGGGGTAGGGGCGTGGCGGGGGTGGGGAGGGGAGGAGTTAGTTCCTGCCTTTGCCTCTCTGAAGGAGGCTGGGTTACCTGGATTATGAGCTTCGTTAAGGGGTCTGTGATGACTTTCAGAAGTGCTGGGGCATCCTCCCCATTCCTGAAGTTAAAGGTCTCCACCACCAGGTCCGTCAGGATCTCCAGGTAATGGGTGGCTGCCTCCAGGGGCAAGAGCACCAACACTGAGAGCCAGTTGAAAAAGTCATGGACAGTAGCTCCTGCAAAAGCCCTATAAGAATCCCACCCCAAGCCAACAGTCAGATTAGTGAACAAGCAAGTGGGCACCAGTCTAGGCAGGTCATGGATGACATTGGCTGCCGGGGGGTGGGGGGGCCACCTATCTATGTCCCATTCACATTCTCACAGCAACCCCCACGTGGGCGGTATCAATATCCCCATTTGGCAGATGAGGAAACTGAGGGCCAGCAAGCATAGGGGAATAGAAGACCACTGCCTGGGTGCTGGGTCCAGGACCCTTGGTTTCCCACTGCCCGGCAGAGCCCTTGCCACCAAGCCAGACAGCACTCAATTCTTTCTGTGGGGGAAAGGGAAGTAGACAGGTTATGGCTGCAATAATGAGCTCAGTGGCCACCGTTTGGAAGTGCTGCATCAAGACCACTTCGGAATCACACCCATTGAAGACAGTCTTCCTGGGGAAAGATGGGGGCCAGAAGTATGATGGTAACCAAAGCCCTCAACTGTGTTCTTAACTTTGTTAAGCTCTTGAGACTCTGATGAAACGTTTGAACGGCCTGCACAGGAAATAAGGCCAATATACACCACAATTTAGATCTGAGAAGGTTCATACGTTCCCCTGAATTCCATCCTATGTCCAGACTGAGAAATGAGATTTTTTTTTTTCCCCTCAATAAAAAGTTTCCTTTAAAAAACATCTGCATGTTGGGGCGCCTGGGTGGCTCAGTCGGTTAAACGTCTGCCTTCGGCTCAGGTCATGATCACGGGGTCCTGGGCTCAGATCAAGCCCCATGAATGGGAACCCTGGGATTGGATGGAGCCCACGGATCTGAGCAGGGAGGCTGCTTCTCCCTCTCCCTCTGCCCTTCCCCCGCCCCCCACACACACGTGTGCTCCCTCTCTCTAAAATAAATAAAATCTTTAAAAAAAAAAAAAAAAAAAACACATCTGCATGTGCAAAAAAATCACCCGAAACCAAAAAAGGACATGAACAGACAGAAGCTAATAAACCTGTGCGGGAAATGCTTAACTTCACTAGTAGTAAAATTTATTTACAATTTATTTACTTGTAAGTGCAAATCTTTACGTACCATCTCAGCTAATATTTTTAAAAGTAACTTATTCTTCCTAGAAAAGGTGATTTCATAAAGTGATATAAAGTGATGTAAATGTTTCTTAGTAGTTTGGCAAAATGTTTTAAGAGCCTTATAGGTGTCAGATATCATCATTATTTTTCCGGAAACCTACGGAGGTATTCCAAGCCACCAGGAAAAGAATGATGCACATCTCCAAAGATGTTACTGAAAGCAATCTATTTAAATAAAACAAACAAGGGGTGGGCTAGTTCAATTATATTCCTATGTGCAGGTACTTTCATAGATCATGTTTATATCTGGCAAGTTTATATTTCATATGTGGCGGTGAAAAGAGCCCGAAATCTGGAAGAAAACCTAGACTGAGTCCCAGCCATGCCCCTTAGGGAAGTTATTTAACCTCTTTGTGTTTCTGCATTAATGAAATGGGGCAAAGAAAAGTCTACTCAGCTTCTTGAGAAGATCAAATTAACCACCCCCCTGGATAATGTTGTATCATTATTGCGGCCCTCAGGACATTTCATCAGGGACCAAAGAAGGTTAGCCGTGTCTGAGCAGAAATGAGCAACTCTGAGGACCTCTGCCACCTGCCAGTTCACCAACGGAAGAGGGACGGCATTTGCTGACCACCCAGCCAGCCTGCATAATGCTGTCTGCCGGACCCGTGGAGTGACTGCATCACGTAGACAAATTGCTTCTCTGTTTTAAGAACTTCTGGAAAAAGCCCATCAGTTAGAAGGCAGGCTGAGAATGTGCTTCATTTTCCCATTAACCTTTTGGAAGGAAAGGGTTCCCTTTGCCTGTTTCAACCCGCCCCATTTTCAGATCTTCCGCATCCACAAAAACTATATTTTGCCTTTTATTGGCATGCAAGTGAAGAACAAAGAGGAGGTGGCAGGGGTTGAGCTCAGCCAAAGAGGAAGCTTTAGGAGGTTATAATTATTTCTGACTAAGTGGGATAGTAAATCCTATCCCAACTGGCCTTGTTTTAACTACACCAACATGGCAGGGAAGCTTCTAGCTAGGGCTTGCATTTAGGGAGCTCTGATTGCCTGCCAAGTACCTTGCTAAGCATTTACCTGTAGGATTGGTTTTAGTCCTATGGACAATAGTGGTGACGGCCAATGGTCCTGGCTATGCAGACCAGGGAGCTGAGTTTCATCAGCTGGTAAGTATGTGATCCCAACCCCCACCTGTACTCCACTATGGCTACTTCTAAGAGCTCTAGGAATGACCAACATGTTCTCATTGGCTAGTTAAAAGTAGTTAGGGCAACCTGGCCCAAATCGATGAGCCTCATGGCGGGGAAAGGCTGATTCTGAGCCTCCTACCTTCTGAACTCATTCCGGTCTCCCGCCTGCATGAGCGCCACAATGGTGTTGGTGATTGAGGTCCCAATGTTGGCCCCCATGATAATGGGGATGGCAGCACGTACACTCAGCACTAGAGGGCGGAAGAGAGAAAGTGGGTTAGCAAGCAAGCTTAGGAAGGCAGCCTGGCCATGGTCCCAATGTGGCCAGACTGACCTCAGTCAAGCTGGTAATTGCCAAAGCAGCCTTTCCTAACCATTTTTGGGTCAGCACCAGGCTATGAATCTGATGCAAGCTAGGACAGCTCATCACAGAAATATGCATGTGTACCAAAAAAAATTTCTGGCACATAATTTCAGGGACTCCGCAGACTCCATGAAGAAGCCCTTCTGTGAACCCCAGTTTACAAGTGCCTTTCTAAATTTCTCTGTCCTCCCTATTACAGATGCAAGGCCAGCTTATGGGAAAACAGGAAACAATGTTTAAGGACTTGTGTATTTATCATGGCAAATTTCTGTTTCTAACACAATTAGTACACTGTCACAATGTTCTAACATATGAAAGTAAAGGTTTTTTTTAATATTTTATTTTATTTAAAGATGGAGAACATGAGTGGGGGGAGGAGCAGAGGAAGAGGGACAAGCAGAGTCCACACTGAGCATGGAGCCCGACACGGGACTCGATCCCACTACCCTGAGATCGAGATCATGACCTGAGCCAAAATCAAGAGTCAGACATTTAATTGACTGAGTCACCCAGGTGCCCTGAAAGGAAAATTATTTTGAAGAATACCTTTTTCTAATTTAGCCCAGAAAAGATCTAGTTAATTTTGCTAAAAACAGCTGGTTTGAGCTGAAAATTAACCTGTTTAAATTGTTAAATTGTGCCCCCCCCCCCCCCCGAGTATCTGTCCCAACTTAGCCAGAGCAAACTATCAACGGGTTCAAGTTCGGAATGCCAGCTTCCCAAGCTCAGTTGTCCCCAAGCCAGTGCGTGGTGGGATTACACGCCTTTATTCTTAGCACTGAGCAGTGATGGAAATGTTCCTCATCTACATGGCCCAATATGGCAGCCACTGGCCCCAAGTGACTATCGCTCCCCCAAAATATAGTTAGTGCAACCCGGCAACTAATTTTTATCTTTTAAATTAGAATAAATTGAGGATAAACAAAATTAAATAGCCATATGTGGCTAGTGGCTGCTGGACTGGACAATACAGTTCCAGAGAATTCAGAGCTGAGTCTTCCAGCCTTGGGGACTATTTTCAGACCCAGCCACGGGGATGGAAACAGGAGGCTGCCTGGGACGAGGCAGGACACGTCACAGTTGCTCAAGATAGGAAGACAGCGGTGACCAGCCTGGACATATTCAGAGTAAATCCCAGGCTCCCCAGCTGGACAGGGAAATGCCTGGAACGTGTCTGGGCCCAGAGGTGCCTGGACTCACGTGAGGAGGCCACCATGCTGACGACGATGGACGAGGAGGTACTGGAGCTCTGTACCAGGACAGTCACCAGCACTCCAATCACCAGACCCGCCACGGGGTTGGACATAATAGAGTTGTTGCTGAAGAACTGTCCGGCCACCTTTCCTGAAAAAAGCAAGGGCACGGCCCCAAGAATGTTAGGTGGACACTGGATACACCGGCAGTGTCTAGACGCAGTCAGCGGGCTGAGGGGGGAAGGCGAGGCCAGCCTCCAGCCCAGCTGGGACCTATGGAATCTTACTTCCATGGGCTTTTTCCTGGTGCTGCCCTGGCACCATGTCTCCACGCGTGTGAGCTAGCCCCCCACATACCCCACCATCTTTTGTTCCTCATCCCTTCTCCCTGTAACCTCCCATACTTCTGTCATTCCTTCCCACAGCAAGCCCTCCTCTAGCCTTCTCTGGTCACCAACCGGGCCTCAACTCTTCTTGGCCCAGTGGGTGTCAAGTCAGTCTCCTGATGCCCTAATTCCCGTCTCTGGGATGAATTCCCCGTTCATAAGATTTATCCCTCAGGAATGGATATTTTCATTCTTCTCTATCCACCTTACCCAACCCCCATTCTCCAGCCCCAGCCTAACCTCAGATGCCCCAAGACCACCAATCCTTTCCCCAACCCATCTATTGAAGACTGAGGCCCAGAGGGTGGAGGCCACTTGTCAGGTACTCAGAGACTGAAAGCCCTTGCTGATGCTACCTTGGACCAGGGGGGACTGGGAGTGGCATCCAGGAGGTCGGTCTGCCCCTCATTCACCCCCACAAGTGCCCCCTCTCCCCATTCTCCCAGGTCACAAAGATGAGTTCCCAAGAAAGGCACCAAGGGGTATAAAAATCAACTGTCCTCGGTGTCACTGGGATCTGAGTTTGGATCCCACTACGCCAGCTCTAGGCTATGAAACAAAGGGCTGGGCAGCATGACCTCTTTCAGCCCCCGGATGCTCCTCATAAATGGGAAGAACTTTGGGAAGGAATGTGTAGGACGCCAGGAGGTATTCAAAGTGCTGGCTATCAATGTCGTCACCCATCAGGGGAACACAGGTGACCAAGCAGATGCTGATCTCACTCCTGGGTCCCCCCTCACACTGCATAGCCACATTCCGTCCCGGAAGATGTTTAGAAACTGCTAGGGATGCAGATCCACCAACTCTGGGACGCTTGTCCTTCTCTAGCTAAGGCCCAGCCCTGATTTTCCACAATTGCTTTAGCTTAGAGAGCACTCCTAGCTAATAATCTCTTCAAGTGGGAGGCCCAAGACAGCAGGGATCCCTGAGATAATTCCTTCTGTCAGACAGCTTCCTGTCCAGGGTTGGCGGACAAACACAGGAAGCCGACAGCTTGGAACTGGCTCCAGCCCTGGCTGCTGGCCTAAGCTACCTCAGCTGGTCACAGCCCCTCTACAGACCTCAGTTTTCTCTTCTATAAAATAGAGGCATGACTTCACAAGACGTGAGGTGACTTCTCATCCTAAAACAGGCTGAGAGGCTGCAACTGGAGAGGGCTTGATGACTTGTGACTATTTGAACCGAATACCACGAAAATCCCCCCACCCCAGGTCTTTGTCCCTTTCATCCATACCTCCAACCAGCTGGAAGGCACTGCTGAGGACATCCAAGGAGCACACGAAGAAGTAGAGAAACCCCAGAAGCAAAATAAATTTCCCAATTCCTTGGAAGACATAGAGAATCTTCCCTTTGGTGTCTCTCTCTGGGGTAGGGGAAAAGGGAGGAAGGCTGTTAGGGCCTGAAACTCACCAGATTGGCCAGGAGCTCAGAGCTCCCCCTCCTCCCCTCCCTCACGCCCCCAGGTCGGGCTAAACAGGCCTAGAGATGGGATGCATCCGTGACTGCAGTTTTCAAAGCAATTACCACTGTAGTCCATTTAGTTGAAGCCTGTGGTGAAGTCTCTATAAAGGATTAGCTCTGGGGAGGAGGGGTTCGGTGGGGTCTGGGGCACTGACAAGCAAACCAGACTCCATGCTCAGCTGCACCAGTGTTGCTGAGTGAGGCAGTTAAGGGCACTTGGCACCTGCTAAGTGTGGGGTCAGAGATAATGGCTCTCCTAAGCACCTTCAGAACAGCACAGAATACTTTCTAGAACGTGGCCGCAAGGTAGCAATCACGGCCTCCATTTGGAAGAGGGCTTGGGCGCTCACACATCCTGGAATGCTATGTCCTTGGATGCTGCTATTTTCTCTGCTCACTCTTACAGTGGTTCTCACCTCCTCCCTCCCAGCTGTCTGATCTGCAGACAGACCCTACACCCTGCACCCGGAAAAGAAATGCAGCGTTTGCTTGCACGCCAGCCATGCTGGCTATATATTCTATCTTCTGGAAGCCTTCCTCGATGCCCACGTTTAGGTGGGGACACCCCACTGCCCTTCATCCAGGAGCTCGCAGAGCAGGGACCTCGACTGTTCAGCGCTGCATCCAGAACACAGCTCCCGGGACCCAGTCGGCCCACAGTGGGTTACAAGGAGCACCACAGTGCCTGGCCTGGTTGGCACTCCAATGCTGGCACATTTACAGGGTGAAGGAGAACAAGAGGTCCCCCAGTTCTCACACTGTGCTTGGACTCGAAGCCTCCAAGCCTGCCAGGAGGTATCCCTTGCCAGGACCTTTGTTTGAAGGGCATCAGAGCAATGACAAGAGGACAACACAAGGGAGATGATACCGTGGAGACCGTGAGCCCAACCCTTCACTGATGGGGGTCCCCCCTCCCCACTTTTACCTGACCACTTGATCCCGGTGTCCTGAAGCTCAGGCAGGTCCCAGGGGTCTGCCACCTCAGTGGGCTCCTCTATCAGTGCCACGGTGGAATAGGATGGCAGAAGTTCGATCTTGGTCACAGGCGTCCCGGTGTCATCTACCCAAACAAGCAACAGAGGCCATGAGGAATACGGGTCAGACCTGTCTCCCAGGGTCCTCACAGGAGGCCAGGCTGGGGCAAGACGAACAGCACTTACTTTTGTTGGTCTCCTTGCCTTTCCCAGGTGTGGTGGACTGCTGACTAGTGGCCCCTTCCATGTATTTACTGGGGTTGGGCTGGGCATTTTCCAGCTCGGGCCAAGGAGCCATGGTCTGTGGACGGAAAACAGAGCTTAAAGAAGCAGCCACTCAAAGGCGTCACACTCAGGTGCTACGACAGGAAGAACCAGAGGCCACAGACATTCGGGAGAGATGAAGGGTGTTGTGCTTACATACCTTCCCAAGTGTGGGCTCTTGAGTGCCGTTATTTCCACCACTGGGTCTCCCTTAACTGCTCGCCTCGGCTGTCACTACATCAAACCACGTCTTACAGTGTTTCTTCATTCTAGCCTTAAGTCAGCTGAACTTGCTTTGGTTTCTCTCACTTCCTTCTCTCAGCCTGTCTTGACTCTCCTTTAGTCAGCAAGGGGATGCGAACCTATCCATTTTCATCAACTCACGGAATACCAAGTCCTCAAGCCCTCTGATGGGTTCCCCCATCTGCTTTTTATTTCTAGGCTAAAGACCTAGGCATCGAACCTCATCCAGTGGACTTAACATACTTGTGGATGCTCATACGTTCTACCTGCTTTGCCTACCACCCTGTCTTCTGTGAGCAGCGTTGACACACTGGAGCTGGTTCGAATCCCAGTGGTGCCACTTACCAGTGGGTGTATGTTTAGGAATGTCCTTTTATATCTCTGAGCATAAAGGCATAAATGTCTCCCCATCTATAAAATGTGGATAGTTCTTCATACTTTGCAGGGTTATGAAATTAATGGCGATACCTAGAAAGTAGCTGGCACCAAGCAGGCAATTAGGACTATGCCATGTAGCCTGGATTAATGACCCTTTGTCAGAACCACATTCCTTCTAACCTTTGATAGAGACTTCCTCATAGCCCATTTTCTCAACAAAGCCTTTCTTGCTTACATGGACAGGAAGTGTGGCTCTTGACACACTTGGAAGTCCATTCCTTGTGGTCCTTGTCCTTTGACACACGTTAGACAGGTGCAGGACAAAGGACTGAGACAGACAATTCACAGAAGAGGAAGTACAGGTGGCTAAAACACAAAATAAGAATTTTGGCCCCACTAACAACCCACACTATGCAAAAGAGAACAGGGAGATAAGTTTCGAAAAATCAAATCAGCAGAGAATTATTTCTTAGGTATAATATGCTATGCTGGAGAAGATGCAGTGAGATAAGCACCACTATAGAGTGCTTTATTTATTTATTTTTTAAAGATTTTATTTATTTATTCATGAGAGACAGAGAGAGAGAGAGAGAGGCAGAGGGAGAAGCAGGCTCCCTAGGAGCAGGGAACCCGATGCGGGACTCGATCCCAGGACCCTGGGATCATGACCTGAGCCGAAGGCAGACGCTTAACCATCTGAGCCACCCAGGCGCCCTAGAGTGCTTTATTTTTTAAAAGACATCTCTGACCTAGTCATTGCACTTCTAGGAATTAAGAATCTGGGAATATTTTCTCCCAGAAAATCCAAAATACCTCCCTGTTCTGATCACTTCTTTGAAGAGATGTTCCCAGAATCTGGGTCTATCTAACTCCTTTCCCATTTTTCTTAAATGGATCTACTTCCTGCCTACCAAAATGTAAGCTCTTCCCTCCAAAAAGAGGCTCTGTCTAGTTCATCACTGCATCCTGAGGGTCTGCAGCTCTGCCTGGCACATTGGCAGATGCCCAATAAATGGGGGTTGACTGAATGAATGGGATGCTGACTGAAAAGACGTTGCCGCGCTGTCAAAGATGAAAAGTAAAAATAGGGAAACTGTAGTATTAACCGCGGTACGTCCATGCGGTGTAATAGCATGCCATTGAACAGGTGATAAAGAACGAGAAAAAAAAAAAAGAAAACGGGAAAATGCTTTAGCTACATTGAAAAGGTACTTCTTTGTCCCACTCACAGCATGTTCTCATAGGATCTGGGAATGCTGCATGGGATTCAGAGTGGGTGATGGGATTGTGGGTGACTTACTTTTCTTCTGTATGAAATTTCCAAATTCTTTTAAGAGATGCAGCCCAACCCCAGACCCACAAAGTACGATGGTTCAGAGACACCCGTGCTGGCACGGTTATTCGTACTGATAAAAGCCAGGACTTAAGCTGGTTCTGGGTGTCCCCATCATGAAGGGGTTTCATCAACTTGTTTAGGCTAAGGAATTTCGACTTCCCCATGAACTGCAGGGCATGACACGCTCTTCCACAATCACAGGGAAGAACGTCTTGCAGGCACTGGCTTGCCTTTCATTTCAACTTAACAAGCATCCAACACAGGGCCTGGCACACAACAGGCCTCACGTGCTTTCCGAATAGGATGCTGGGACCTGCCTGGCCAGCGAGAGAGCCGGTGTTCACTGAGCTGGGCTGTGCTCAACCTCGCAGCTACCCATTCAGGGAGTTATTATTCTCCCATTACACAGATGACTAAACTGCGGCACAAGAAGGCTAAGTAACTTGCCCAAGGCCCCAAGGTGTGGAGCTGTGAAGCCGGGTCAGTTTGAATCCTGAGCCTTTTCTGACAGACGCTCTTGGGCTGGGTGTTCTCTGCGTGGCATTCGATTGGTTTCTAGGAGCAGGGCTGCTTCTGATGTCCAGCCTTCTGGAGTTGCTGTGCCTGCCACAGGTTCGACTCCTCCCTCAGGCTCAATGAAGAGCCTTCTTATAGCTGACAGTCAAAGGTGGGGCAAAGCCTGCTGTTCTCAAGGCCTGCTAGGCCCGGGGCGGGGCTCCCTGGGGTGTGCTGGGAGGCAGCTATAAGGCTGGAGCCCAGGCAGGGCAGGTAGGGTGGAGCTGGGTGGTTGGGGAGGAGACCAAGGCTGGCCTGGGAGAGCTCTAAGCTCAGCTTAAGGCCGGCCACTCTGCAGGTGCACTGGTTTGGCTTTGAAACAGCACAGAGATAAGAAAAGACAGAGTCAGGCCCCCATGCTTCGGGAAGCGTAGCTAAAGTCACCTCTGTGACTCTCCCAACACAGGAATCCTTAGCTCCAGTGTTTTGGGGAAAGAAACAATCTTAGAGCTCTTCATTTCAGTCAGGCGCTAGGCTGGGTACTTTACATAGCACAGAGGTTCAGAATCATACTCCAGCTCTGCCCCAGATACACTGTGACCCGAGACAGTCACTTGACTGGCTCCGTGCCTCAGTTTCCCCTCTGCAGAACGGGGCTTATAACAGTCCATAATCCATTGGGTTATTAGGCAGCTTCAGTGAGTTCATCTCTGCAAGGTGCTTGGGACAGTAACCTGTCCGATCAGTGGGTTCAGGTTCCTCCTCCCAGCAACCCTGAGAGAGGTTAGTGTTACTCCCATTTTATAGGCGAGAAAACCAAAGCACTCAGAGGGATACAGCCACTTGGCCCAGGGCCACAGCACGCCTGACTCCAGCCTCTCAGCTCCAGGCCTGCAACGCTCCTGGAAGGGATGAGCCACGCAATAATGCCCTGTATCTGATGAAAGCCCCATTACTAGGCACGTGGGAAGATGCCTCTCAACACTGGGGCGGCAGAAGTCAGCGTCCCACTTCCGCATACAGAACCCAGGGAGGAAGCAAGAGCTCCGTGAACTCCTTCTCAAAGCTCCTGGCACTCTAGCTTTTGGCACAAAAGCATTCCACCTGCGAACCTCAGCCTCCCGTCCCCTCGTGCCTTCGTTGCTGTCTGCGGGGCCCCTTCGAGCAGTCGGCACTTCCCCATCACCCCAGGTGTTTCCCCCTCCGTGGATCTTGGCTGTTTGCAATTCCTGCTATCAGCCTCCCAGAACTGCAAGCTCATCTCCGACGCCCCCGCGCGCACCCAGCCCGCACCAGGACCTGTTGACTGGAGCTGGGAGCATCGCGGCTTGTGGTCTCCAGCTGCCTGCCGGTGCCACCTCCCCAGGCTGAGCCCCAGCGCCTCCTGCCTCGACCAACACACGGCAGCCTGTTTAACTGGTTTGGGGCCCAGTGTCTCTCACCGGTTAACTTTCCTAGCACCCAGCTGTGATTGTACGGACTCCCCATTTCTTTACTGCCCACTGCCCCCTAAATGATCCCCCTTCCTTAGGTCACTGGCCTAAATTTGGGACCCCGAATCCTCTCTGTAGGGTGTCACTCTCTGCTCTTGCCTAGGTAGGACCCCCCCTTCAGAAGCCCCCCATCTTTGTCCAAGCCCTCCCTCCGCCCCTGCCTGAGTCTTACAGGCCTCTCTGATCATCCCTGTGTGCCAGGCAGGCAGCGCCTGTGTGACCATAGGGCTCTCCGCCACACACAGAATCATTGATTTCTAATAACTACCATTTAATGAGCACCAGCAAGGTGCCAGGTGCTGTGCTGGGCCTTGACACATTATCCCCTGCAATCTTTATGCAAGAAAGGGGGCATGCTCATCCGCACTTGCAAATAGGAAAACCTGGAGCGCAAAAAAGGAGATTAAGCAACTTGTTCAAAGTCACCAGGCAGGGGAGTGACAGAGTTTTTAAACACAGCTCAACCTGTCAGTGAGTTTGGAGCCCTGATTTACAACATCCTTGGCCATGACATAAACCTATTTTCCTGGAGCGCTGATTTTACTCCCATAACTGGGGGACAGGGAGGTTGAACAGTGTGACTGGTGGATGATTTACACTGGAGATGTGATATTTCCCCGTGGAGCACGTTCTCAGCCTCGGCACTACTGACATTTAGGGCTAGATGATGCTTTGCTTGCACGAGTTTTCCTGTGCGTCGTAGGATATGCAGCCTCCCTGGCCTCTATTCAGGACACACCCCTCACCCTTAGTGTTGACAACCCAAAAGGTCTCCAGACATTGGCAAATGTCCCTTGGGGGCTGAGAGTTACCGGTCTAGAGGTTAAGAGACCAGACTTCAGACCCCAACTGCCTGGTTTCAAGTCTCAGTGATGCCATTTGCTGTGTGACTTTGGGCTAGTTCCTTTGCTTCTCTGTTTCCCTGTATGTCAAATTAGGGTAAGATGACTGATGAAAGATTGTTATGCTTAAGTGTGTTATGTATTGAAAGTTTTCGGAATGGTGTTTGACACGTTGTAAACCTTGTGTGGTTTTCAGCTATTACGGGAAAACAAGCAGGGACGTTATAGAGTGCAAAACTTCTGTGAATTCAAAATTTTAAAAAAGATAGGACACAAAGCATTGCTTTGAGCTTGCAAGGACTACTTTGAACTACTCACAGACTTGCAAGGGGTTCCTATATACTTGGCTTATTCTGCTCAAGGGTAGTTTGAAGGAAGAATTTGAAAATTATTGTGAAAATTATTGCGACCTTCTACGACCTCTCCCAGGGCTCAATAGACTACACATCGTAGGGCCCTTACATTTGTGAATGGAGGGGTCCGCATACAGGGTTTGCTTAAGGGATGCCCTGGGTCCCTGACTAGGAAACAAATCCAGCCTGCATTTTACCCATGAGTGGTTGTTCGTCCTCACCTTAAGTTGGGATGGACGAGATCTGCTGGATAGAGCAGATGCATCAAGAGACTGCACCCTGAATGTCACGGCAGCCCCGCGTGGGAAACTCTCATCCGCACTTAGGTCTGAGAAGGGTGATTCTTTGCCTATTTCAAGTATGTTTTCAGGGACTGGATTTCTGAGTGATCACCAAGTGCCTAGATCCGACCCACCGATGTCGTCTTGAATACTGACTTACTCTGCGAGGCCCGTGCTGGCCTCATTCAGCTCTAGGCCCTCGTTTTACTTTGCCAGTCCCACCGAAAAGCAAAAAAACACTTCTGCGGAACGTCTCCACGCCTCCTTCTTGGAACTCTTTTCGTCTTCCTTCTCCCCAGTCCAGCCGTCCGTCCAAGCCCGTCCCCTCTTCACAAACACTTCCCTGATGAGGCAATGGCCTCACCTCGTGCAGTACTTCCTTTTCGGGTACATTCACGTACTCCACCATTGTTTGTTGGGGGTTCACGGTGCTGGACTCTGCCTGGTAAGAAGGGGAGGGACAGGCCCACACACCTAAGCCCTGCCCTCCCTCCCCCCCACCCAGGGGCAGGGGGCCAGGAGAGCCATTGGACCAAGCCCAGAGCACTGGACAACTGCTGGCCACTCCCCTCCAGGCCCTCCCCACCCCCACAGCGCTGGTTGCTCCTTTCAGGACCTGGGAAGTGAGGAAATGTAGGGCACCTGGCACCAATCAGCTCTCAGGCAGGCTGCCCTTGCGGATCTAGAGGGAAGGAGGACCTGGAGCCAATGCTCCGTGATTGGCCCTGAGGCGGCGGTTCAGGGCCTCCTCCTCCTCCAGGCCCCCGGAGTTGCCAGGTCTGCTGCCAGGATAGCGCCTGGCACACAGCACCAAGAGCATACCCCACAGTGGCTGAGGACCGGCTCCACAGAGTCCTGCCACAGTATGTGACCCTGAACTTCCTCTCTGAGCCTCAGTTTCAACATCTCCAAAATGGGGATAATATCATCCCCCTCCCTGAGCCGTGGCGGGACTGACTGATTAATGGGCCTAGGTGAGGCCCTGAGCAGAGTGCCTGGTAGAGTAAACACAGAGAACTCTGTGGAATGAACTGCATCACGGACAATGCATAGCCCAAACGCCACTGTGCCCTAGACCATAAGCTCATTATCTCAGTGCCCGGCACAGCAGTGAACCCTCTGGAAATGTGTGTCCACTAAAAGAACCCAGAGCACAAGAGAGAAAGGTGCTTAACATTGTTTTGTGATTGGGGGGGGTGTCCTATGTGATCCGTGACCTCATTAAATTTTACAATAACCACGTTCGTTCCAGTAGAGAATGAGGCACAGGGAAATTAAGGAAGTCCCACAGCTACCTGCACATGGAGTCCGGATTGGAACCCGGGAATGCTGGTTCCAAAGCTGGGGCCCCTTCCATAGACCTCTCAGCCAGGTGCTGAGACGGAGGAAGAATCCTCTGGGCCCCACCACAGCCGTGTGTCACCAAGGGGCCTCAATCCAGGCTCCAGGGACGTGTTGGAGAGCTGGCAGGCCTCGTCCCCCTGCAGGGGTCCCTCCTGCCTGCTCAAACGGCTAGAAATGCCAGCCAAGAATGCTGTAATGACAGGCTGCTGTTCCCACAGAGGCTTCTGGCATACCAGCGACCTGGATTCAGCACAGGCCGAGCCTTTTTAGAGGAGTCTCAGCTAAGCAGGAAAAGGTGACACTGATTGAGCTGGACAGAGGCCCCAACCTGAATCTAAGGCCACTCTCCCAGTGGGATGGCAGACACTGGCCTGTCTGGAACCTGCTTCTCTAGGAAGGGGCTCTGGGCATCAGCAGGGGTCTCTGGAGCCTTTGAACCGCCCCCCCGCCCCCCGCAAGGCTCTCTCCCCAGGGTATCCTCTGATCTAGCTGCTCCCTCTTCCCACCTTCCCAAGGGCACACTCTTACCTGCCAGAAAGAGCAGAGACGGATAAAGTCATCTATTTTGGCTGTTTAGTACTAATAGCCACAAAGATATGTTTTTGTTTGTTTGTTTTTTGACGTGGCTATGATCACACATCTGCTCCCTTGCTCCCCACCACTCATCCCTACAACTGAGCCGAATAACTCTTTTGGTTCAACTTCCCACATCCACGTGTGTATCGCACGCCAAGAGGAATTCTTGCAGGCCAAGGAGAGGACACTTCCCGGCTCTTGTCAGACCTGAGCAGCAGGGAAAATGTAGGGCACCTGGCAGTCACCCAACCCCTCCACTCTGCATTGTTTGAGCTTCTCCAACCAGGACCGGTGCTGGGGCCGCCTGTACTTCCCGGGAGGAGGAGGCAGGAGCAGAGTCCTGCTGAGACAGGGACAGGCACACAGTCTCCCTCCTGGCCCCCCTACGCAAATTAACCCATCCCACCTTACACGCACTTTAGTTCTGCAAATGTATTTTTAAGTACTTATACTTTCATGCTAATTCTACAGCGGAGGAAACCAAGGCACAAAGAAATTAATTGCTTCAAGTTATACAGACTCTACACCTTCAGGAACAATTCAAACTTAGTCCACCGTTCAATATGCTTCAGAAATCTTTCCATACGTTGAAAGAATGACCCAGACTTCAAAAATTCCCAAGAGGGCAAATGGCTACTTTTTTTCAGCTTCCTTCAGCCATCACAAGGCAAAATAATCCCAAAGACCGGGTGGGGGGGGGGGTGGGTGGGGAGGTTGCATGGGACAGGAGACAGAAGCAATTGGCTTAGGTTTTGCATTGATGAGTGGCTCTAGTTTATAGACTTTTGACAACAAGAATGAATGGGATTTTAAAAAGACATTTACTCTATCTCTTTAAACCTTGGCTGTATTACCTCACCACACCTTCATGATGCACTTTCAATGTACATTTATGAACTTTTAAAAATAAATCCTGCAATTCACTTTTAACTATATCAATTCTGTTGCATTGTGTCGGGGGTGGGGGGTTAAAAGAGCTAATTGCCAAAACCACTTTCAACATATTGCAATCTGTTTGCAGCCTTCTTTTTGCACTCTGGTGCATTTTTTTAAATTCAGTGGGATGTCCTGACTACTTCCTGTTGATACTGCCATTCTGCAGTCCCTATGGTTGAGGTGGGGGACAGGAAGAGGGCAGGCAGGGAGGAAGGTGGCTGAAAATGGTATTAAAAGTTTATTCCAGGGGCACCTGGGTGGCTCACTTGGTTAAGCTTCTGCCTTCAGCTCAGGTTATGATCCCAGAGTTCTGGGATCCCCGCTTAGCAGGAAGCCTGCTTCTCCCTCTCTCCCTGCTTATGCTATCTCTTGTCTCTCTCTCTCTCAAAATAAATGAAATCTTTAAAAAAAAAAAAAGTTTATTCCAAATCACTGATCCCAAGAAGCTGTTTTCTTCATTAAACTGAATCCAGGCTATTTTTATGTCAGCTTTGTGCCTAACAGCTATAATCCAGACGTCCGTCCTCCCACCACTGGGGACTTGTTTCAGTGAGATGGTTGAGTGATCTGGGGTGGGTTTTAGAGGGGACAATTTGTTCAACATCCAAACCTTGTACAAGCATGCTCTCCTGCCACCGGTTCCCAAAGTTACAAAAACAGAGATCATTATCAGCAGGTTGGCTGGCAGGAGCAGAGAGATTCAAACACTCTTAACAACCTCAAATAATGGGTCCTCCTGTGGAGCACAACTTTCTCAAGAATACCCAAGCCTGAACAACCTAAAGGACTCCAGCTCAGGAAGGGGGGTCGGGGGGAGAGAGAAAGACAAACAGGTCCGAAGCAAGCAGAGCTAACACAGAAATCGCTTGTGAATAGAAACAGGGAGGGACAGGGGATTCTAAGTGATGAAATCCACAAGGTGCCTCCATGAAATCAACATGTTTGAGAAAATTGCCACCTCCCTAAGGAAACGGAGTGATTCTAACGCTCTTTGCCCCGTGGCAGGCATCCGCCTCCAGGAATCTGCAGACTGAATCCACTCCACTCTACGTGCCACCTACTTCTGGCCTGGAGATGCTGGGTGCCGCCCAACCCGACCACACCTGTGCACATTTCCTCGCAAGCCATTCCCCCAGACTGCTCACCTGGTCCCCTCTGACTCTGAAAACACTGAAAAACTGAGGGCTCTCCCACCCCCAGCTGTAAAAACAGGCCCTGTGCGGATGGTTGCCTGCCCTGATGGGACCAGCAAACTAGACGGTATCCTGCAGTCACTTTAGATCAGTAGTGCCACAGACAAAAATGGTGGCACATGGAAGTCAC
Organism: Callorhinus ursinus; assembly: GCF_003265705.2. Classification (NCBI taxonomy): domain Eukaryota; kingdom Metazoa; phylum Chordata; class Mammalia; order Carnivora; family Otariidae; genus Callorhinus; species Callorhinus ursinus. The sequence goes on along the minus strand of NW_027397066.1, from coordinate 20,498,988 downwards.
ACTGGTGGGAATGGCATTACTGGACAGCTGCACAAACCTAGAATTTTCAGCGCCCGGGAACACCAGGAGACGGTTCCCTTCCCCTTCTCACAAAGAGGGCGAAACTGAGGCCCAGGGACTCAGAGCAACCTGCTTTTAGGTCACACGGCTAGTGAATGACCAAAAGGAGAGCCCCACCGTCCTGATCTCTAGGTGGCACCTTCCATCTCCCCATTTTCCCCTCCCCAAACCACGAATTCCAAAACATGTATAATTTTAGAACCCCCAGCTGTGGCTGAGTAATACCATGGCCAGCATTGACAACGTCGTCGTGGGAGTTGTGACAGCAAAAAAGCAGTCACAGCGAGAACAAAAAAAAAAAAAAAAAAATCTGAAAATTTAGGGAAGGTGTATTATTTTGTCTTCTGCAGCCCAAAGCCAGCCAAGTTCCTGGAGGGTCAACATCGGAGAGATATCTAAAAGAATGAAGTGCGAGGGAGGTGGTGGGGGGGAGGGGGGCGGATAGGGAGTAAATGAAGGTTCTTTGCAGAGCGAGAAGGGAGAAGGAAGCGCCTGGCCCGGCGGCGGTACTCACCAGCGCTCCCAACGCAGGTAATGGACCCAGGGAGGCACCCAGGTGGAGCTCAGCGGCCGGGGTATATATAGCGAAGGTGTTGCGCAAAGAGGCCGCCGGCGACCGCTGTCATCACGCCCCTCGCACATTCCTGGACCGCCTGCCGCCGCCGCCGGGGCACTGCCTACCTGACGGCTTAATGAGCCCATCGTGACCTCGCCCCGCTTCGCAGGAAAGCCGGGCGCCCGGGCTGCCGGACAGCCTCACACCGCCCCGCGCCCCGAAGGCAGCGCCCGTCACCCTCGTCTTCCCCCCGCACCCCACCGCCCTAGCGCCGGCCACCGCCGCACAGCCCAGCAAGTTGGGGGGCTAGCCCTGGGCTGCGCCTCGCCCCACAACCGCACCCCGTCCCCTGCTCTCTGCAACTCAAGACCCTGAATCCTCTAGTTCAGCTCCTGTGAGGCTGAAGAGGTCAGAGACGTTGAGACACAGATAAAAGCCAACTGGAAACTCAGGGACAAATCCTTCCAAAACAAAGCCAGGATTGTTCGGCCTTATCAGTCTTTGGGGGTGCTTTCTGTCCTCCTAGCCTGGACTCTGCAGTTAAGACAGTTGGCCCTCTGGAGCCCCGGGTTTGCCACCTGGGCTGGGCTGGATTAGCCAAGCTAAGCAAGGGGAGAGGGGCTGCTCTCACCTCTAGAAGGGAGCCCCTGCCTGCTCATCTGGGCTTTGGCAGACCGTGTCCCTAATTTCACCCTCTTCTGCCCTCTGTACTCCCCATGTGGCCGCACATCTCTGTCCATCCCAGCTGTGAGAAGACCTGTCCCAGGGAGAGCCTATCATGATACATCCTAACAGCTACCCAGTTATGTGAGGGCTGACATTCTCCAATGATCACACAAACCCCTTCCCAGGAGTGACAGTAGCTTCCTTTCTAGTTGAGGCTTCTGGAAGGGTTAGGGGGCATGGCATAGCATTACTCGGATGTGCTCAGTGGGGATCAAACCTGGATCTTACTCCAAAACCCAGGCCCCTTCCCTCGGCCACACGGTCCTGGTTCTACAGGGAAGGTGAGACTTAGTTTACTAGTCACCCAGCTGCGCGCAAAGGAAGAGTGGAGGGCCCGTTGGTTTCATCTGCAAACCAAGAGCTCTCTCCTCCCTCGGGGGAAGGAAATCAGGAGCGCTGCTTCCTAGAACCCACAGAGCAGGGCTGACCCTGGGAAGTCAGTGGTTATGCATACTTAACTCTGGGTCAAAGTGCCTTAGCTCAGTTTCCTGTTCTACCCTTTGCTCTCCCTGCCTTCATTTACTCCTGTGTAGAATGGGAATAATGTCCCTATCAGAGTAAAATGAGCTAAATATTTATAGCACATAGCACAGTATCTGATGAGCACATGAGCACCCAGTACCTATTAACCACTGTAGTTTTCACGGGAAACCTCCCGGTGTTGGGAGAACACTGAGTGGGAAGCTTTGATTACTCTCTTCGTGAACCTCGGGGACTCTGAGGTCATTTCTCCACAGCCTCAGATGCCAGGCACATCAGTCCAAGGGTCAGGACATCGTGCTTGGAGAGTGGGCATAGAAATCAAATCAGCCGGGGCTGTTCTTAATAGAGGGATGATCGTTGTGCTAGTGGGTGCCAGACTTCAAAGCCAGCCCTTGGAGACAGTGATCAACCAGCACCTCTCCTCAGAGTGACTTCCAAAGCAGAGCCTCCTGGTGATGGCACTCCATTGGCACGTGTTCACTGAGCTCAGTGCCCCCTCCAGCCCTGGGCAGGCAGGCTGCAGACACCACCTTCCGGGGCTCACAGGGGTGAGCCTACTTGGACACCCATCCCGACAAGCCTCCCCCCACCAGTTACTGTGGGCTTTAATGTGAGGCACAGAGCTAATCACTTTCATGTTGCCTTTACATCACTCCCAACAAGGAATGAATAGATCAAAATTTCAAAAAAAACCTTGGAAAGGTAGGGGCGCCTGGGTGGCTCAGATGGTTAAGCGTCTGTCTTTGGCTCAGGTCATGATCCCGGGGTCCTGGGATCGAGTCCTGCATCGAGCTCCCTGCTAGGTGGGGAGCCTGCTTCTCCCTCTGCCTCTCTCTCTCTCTGACTCTCATGAATAAACATAAAAAAAAAAAAACCAACCCTTGGAAAGGGAAAGTTTCCCTTTTCTGTTCCAATTGAAAAGGCAAAATGCTGGTTGAATCAGGAGGCTTTCTTTTAATGTGTGTGCATCCCAGTAATAGAGGAGGGATGATATCTATTTGATTCTACTTTGAGATTGTAGTTTTCCTATTACTTTTTCCACAGAATCTGGAAGAAATCTAGATGCCATGTGTTATGTGTCAGTCCTGAATCCCTCCCTTTAGAGGGGAGCACAGTTTGCTACAGGGTATTTTCCTATCTTCATCCCATCCTAGATAGAGTGCACTATCATCCTTGAGAAGAACTTACACATACTTTGCACAGCCTATGTTTACACACAAACTTCTAAAAGTACCATTCAGCACTTTGTGTGCTTACTGTTGTCCTATAAGGTAACACTGATTGGATTCAATGTATCATTAATGCCAGATCAGGCCCACCCAGAGGCTTGCCCAAGGCTACAAAACTATGTGCTAATAACATAGGCCCACAATCCTTGCTGAGACTCTGGGGCCAGATGTGTTTCAGAATTTAGAACTTCCCAGTTTTAGAAAGATGCGAGAGACCCTCTGGGGCCTGGGCAGCACCCTGCAATCAAACCTGATATTTTTTGGCTGTAAAGATGTACGAATAGTATATTACATGGCATGACTTTGCTTTATCAATTCAGGCTAGGGTTTGGCATGATAGGAGTTTTTAAATAGCAGATTAAAGATTGTGTGACTGCTCTTTATTGAGCCCTTACCCGAGTACTGTCCTAACACTTTAAATATAGGAAGTCATTAGTCCTTATAATACTAGGAGTGAGGTATAAAGGCCAGGAAACTGGGTCCCAGAAAAGTGAAATAACTCTCCCCCCACCATGTTGCAGGACTACTAGTTGACAGAGTTAAAATCTTAACCTAGTTACCAATTCCACCCACATAACCAGCAAGCATTTTCACTAATTTCATACCTCCTTTTCCTTATAGGGATGTTTGGTTGCCCAAAGAACATGTATGAGCAGAAAGAATAGAGAGTTCGGGAACATATATGGACACTAGATTTGTAGCCATATCACCGCAGAGCAGCAGGGTAAAGATAACCTGCAATAAATGCATATCCCAACAGCAACAAATCAAACTTGACCCTCTACCTGACACCCTACACACCCAAGCATTTATCTAAAGGTAAAAGCCAAAATAATAGGACTTCTAGAAAACGATATAAGCAAATATTCATGAACTCAGGGTGGGGGAAAGACTTCTTAAGTAGCAAACAAGATGTATTAACCATAAGGGAAAAGATATTTTTATGACCATGAAAAGGCCAACCAGAGTGGAAGGAGAGGCCTAGAGCACATAGAATTGACCAAGAGCTTATTTCAGAGTGTATAAAGACTGTTCCAAATATCAAGAAAAAAAAAATCCAATTTAAAAAATGGTCAAGGGACTAGAACAGGCCCTTCACAAACGAGGATAATTAATAAACACATTAAAAGGTGCTCTGTATCACAACAGAAGGAAATGCGAGAATTAAACCACCATTAGATTTAAACCCAGCGTATACACCTCCAGTCCCAGGTATATGCCCAAGAGAAATGGACACGTATGTTCACCAAAAGACAAAGTTGCCCAAAGTTGCCCAAATTTGCCCATGGTAGTACAGCGTGCGGAAACAGCTCAGAGGTCCATCTCCATTAATAGAATGGAATATTAACCGCAAAACACTCCTACAATGAAATACTATCAGGAAATTGCCATTTTGGGAGTCAAGTGGCCAGATAAACTGTGATGAAAACGAACAGTTTGTTACGTGGAAGGAAATGGATAGATGTTCTCACAAAGGTAAGTTAACCAGTAAGTTAAGAGAAACCAGACATAAGGGCTCATACTGTTGGATTCCGCTTTTATGAAATTCCCAAACCGGCCCAAATTAAGTCTTATGGCTCAGGAATGCATGCTTAACTGGGAAAACTATGAAGAAAAGTGAGGACTTGGGGCGCCTGGGTGGCTCAGCCGTTAAGCATCTGCCTTCGGCTCAGGTCATGATCCCAGGGTCCTGGGATCGAGCCCCGCATCGGGCTCCCTGCTCAGCGGGAAGCCTGCTTCTCCCCCTCCCACTCCCCCTGCTTGTGTTCCCTCTCTCACTGTGTCTCTCTCTGTCAAATAAATAAATAAAATCTTCAAAAAAAAAAAGAAAAAGGTTAAAAAAAAACCCTAGTGGTACTGGGGAGGGGTCCAGGGAAGAGAATAGACTCTGGGTTCTATCAAGGGACTTGGAAATCCTTTGAAGCCTGTAGGTTTGAGCCATTGACTGGCTGTGTCACATAAATACTTACCGTCCCCATAGCTAGCACTTATGTGTATAGCTTCTTCTGTCCTAGATCTTTAACCAGTTATGTGATCCACTTTTAAAACAGAACACACGGACTTTTCCTGCCAGCAGAAAACGGACTCCAACAACCTCCTGATGACTTTTATAAAATCTAGTGACCAGCTCATAATTTCTGAAGCGCCTCAGAGCTGTTTTTCTATCTAAAATAGGCCCAGACAGCTAAGTTTTCAATTTTTCCTGTGTGTGTGTGTGTGTGTGTGTGTGTGTGCGCATGTGTTTGGGGAGGGTTTGGGTGATTTTTTTTGCTTCTTGTTTTTTTTTTAAGATTTTATTTTTTTGCCAGAGAGAGAGAGAGCACGTGCGCGGCAGGCAGAGGGAGAAGCAGGCTCCCCGCAGAGCAAAGAGCCCGATGCAGGCAGGACTCGATCCCAGAACCGGCCTGAGATTACGACACGACCTGAGCCGAAGGCAGACGCTTAACCAACTGAGCCACCCAGGCGCCCCTTTTTGCTTCTTGTTGCCCAGTGTTAGCAGTTGGGTCATTAGAGGCTCCTTCTGAGGGATCATTGTAAGTATATGCAGCAGGAACCTCCTACATTATCATTATCAGAAGCCACCAGTATATTGCTATTTCTAACCTTTTGTGGATTAAAAAAATAGCTCACCTCATTCATTTATCCATTTAATTAATGGTCATTAAAACTGTGTAAAGCAAGAGTAAGTAAGCCTGAAAGGTCTAATGGGCCTATTTATATGCATCTTTTTACTGCCCAGGCTTAACATCATTTGCTTTAGATAATCAGAAAACCTCTTCTTACTCTATTGTACCAAACTAGATTCTAAAGCGTTATGGCCACCAACACTAAAATCCCATTTTACAAGGACATACCATCAGGGAATAAGACTAACAAGTTAGTATCATACAGAGGGCCCGGGGTAAGCGGTGCAGATTGGATCATCACGCTGGGCCCCACGGCCTGCTTGGCGGCCAGGAGTCCAGCACAGAGAAAGAGGTGGCTTCCCTGCCATGCTGGGGTTCCTTTTGCTTCTGTCATTTATTCCTACCCCAGGGCCTTTGCTCTTGCCATCCCTCTGCCCGGAACATTTTTCTAAATTTTTACATGCACACTCCTCCTCATCATTCTTGTGTCAGACTTTCACTGAGCATTTCCCTTGCCCTCAGCCATCATCACCCCTGTTCTTTTCCTTCACGGATTGTCATAGGGCCTCTTCTTTCAACACTAGATCTCCAAAGAAATGGCTCCTTCCTGGGTTGAGGGACTGGGATTGGGGGTCCAAATGGCTCCCTAAATATTTCACTCAACTTCAATTTTAAACCAAGGGGATTTAAAGTTATTTGAATGTATAACTTTTGACCACATTACTTAAAATTAATTTTTGGTTAATTACAATCAAAAGATAAAACAATAATTTTGAAGTTAAGGAGGAACTCACAGCTCGGAACTTAAGCCTGAACGCCATCCTGGAGGCTCGAATCTCTCTTCTGCTCTCTGTTGGGTCTGGGTCCCACAGGCCTGGTTGGAGATGCCAAAGGAAGAGATGTGAGTGATTCCTGAGCACCCGCTCGCACAGAAAGATCTCCTACAGCCTGTTAGGGCATCTCATAGTCCCACCATAGGTGACTACCAAAAAAAAAAAAAAAGTGAAAGTTATAGAACCCAGTGTGGGAAGAGCTAGGGGGAAAAGACAGGGGTGTGTTATCTCAGGAGATGATGCCGGCAGTGACAGTGGTGTTTAAAAATGGTCTCTATTCTGCTTTACTCCTAGATTGTCTCATGACCCTCCCCCAGAAGTATTTTTTTTAGATGTTCCTAAAAGACAGTGCTTATGGTGGCAAACAATTGGAAACCACTTAAATGAATGTATAACAACCTTTCTCCCATTGATATAATGCCGTCACGTAGACAAAAACTACATTTACTGCTTTATACATACATAACAAAACCCTCTCTTAAAGCCAGCCATGAGCCAATGGGGTAGGTACCACTCAAAAAACAGGATAGCTATGGAAAGAAACAGATTGGAAGATATATACCAACCTTAACAGGGATAATCACAGGGTAAAATCTAACGATTTCTTGTTATGGATAGGACTATCCATACATACTAATTTAAAAATTAGGGGGGAAAAAATTTCTATCCGTCCATCCATTAGGAGATGCCACCTAATTCTGAGTTGGAGTTTTCTTTTTTTTTTTTTAAGATTTTATTTATTGATTTGACAGAGAAAGACACAGCGAGAGAAGGAACACAAGCAGGGGGAGTGGGAGAGGGAGAAGCAGGCTTCTGGCAGAGCAGGGAACCTGATGCAGTGCTCGATCCCAGGACCCTGGGATCGTGACCTGAGCCAAAGGCATACGCTTAACGACTGAGCCACCCAGGCACCCCTGAGTTGGAGTTTTCTTATCCGTTAAATAAGGACAACATTTAAAGCTACCTTCCCCAACTCACGATGAAAATTGAGTAAGATTACATCAGGAAAAGGCTGCTAACTGTAGAGTTACACAGATGTAAGATAGTTGGACTGTATGGGCGTACTATGCCATACACACAGACTGTTCTGTGAAATATGTAGGAAACACGGGAGTCTACCCATATCCCCAGTAACTCCCCCCAAACGTGTCTGGGTGCATTGATGAGGACTGGAATTGCATTTAAACATTTTTATCTATGTCCTATGTCCATTCCCCTTACCTGAAAAGCTGCCGAAACGCATAGTAAATTTAAAATAACACCAACTCTAGCTCTTTGGGGACCTACACTCATGCACGTAACAATCTAGAAGGAAGACACCTGAGGCGAGGTGAAGGGGAGGTCTGGCATTTCTCTTCCTTCTTCCCCCATTAACCCACCCTATTACCCACCCCACATTTTACCAGCTAACCGAAGACACTTAGAATTCTTGCCCATAGAAAGTGTCCTCTCACACGATTTCCTTCCTGAAAGATCTATTTCCTGGAAATCCAGCAGCCTGAGTGAGCCTCTCCCAGCGTGCCTGCCTTCCCCTAGTGCACCGGCCTCCAGCCCAGTGTTGCTGCCTTTGGAGGGGTGAGACGCATCGGAGCCCGGGGAGGGAAGCATCTTCTCTTTATAAACAGTACTGTTGCTTATAGAGCTCAGTCCTGCTTAGATGAGGAGACAGACAAAGCGCCTGAACAGAGGGGGCAGAGAGTATCTCCATCACGGGCAGGCTGCAGGTGGGAAGTGCGCATGGGGAAGCCAGGTGCTAGAGGACCGGTGTGTTCTGTGTCCAGTCTGGGCAGGAAATGCCCTGTCAGGGCTCAGCTCCAGGGGCTGCATGAGAAGACACGGAGTGATGTTGCCAGATCTTTGGACTTTTCTGGAGAAGCCAGATAACTGGTTTTACAAAATTTACCACTGAACAAACCAAAAAACCAGACAGGCCAAACAAAGCAGGGCTGTGGACTGCTGATTTTCATCCTGACACCAGAATATATTCTCAGGTGTGCAGACCCTGGCTCAGGGCCCCTCTGATCAGCATATGGGCCTGCCGTGTCCTCTGGGCCCCCTGGGGCTTCCTTCTGCCAATCTCCCAGTGCACTCAGTGGGGCTAGCTGTCCCTACAGAGTAGAGATGGCCGCGAGTATTGACATCTTCACGATATTTGTTCTTCCAATCCATGAGCTTGGAACGTTTTTCCATTTCTTTGTGTCTTCCTCAATTTCTTTCATGAGTATTTTATAGTTTTCTGAGTACAGATCCTTTGCCTCTGGTTAGATTTATTCCTAGGTATCTTATGGCTTTGGGTGCCAATTGTAAATAGGATCAACTCCTTAATTTCTCTTTCTTCTGTCTTGTTGGTGTATAGAAATGGCATGATTTCTGTGCATTGATTTTATATCCTGCCACTTTACTGAATTCCTGTATGAGTTCTAGCAGTTTTGGGGTGGAGTCTTTTGGGTTTTCCACATAAAGTATCATATCATCAGCAAAGAGTGAGAGTTGGACTTCTTCTTTGCCGATTCAGAGGCCTTTGATTTCTTTTTGTTGTCTGATTGCTGTGGCTAGGATTTCTAGTACTATGTTGAATAGCAGTGGTGATAGTGGACATCCCTGCCATGTTCCTGACCTTAGCGGGAAAGCTCTCAGTTTTTCCCCATTGAGAATGATATTCGCTGTGGGTTTTTCATAGATGGCTTTTATGATATTGAGGTATGAACCCTCTATCCCTATACTCTGAAGAGTTTTGATCAAGAAAGGATGCTGTACTTTGTCAAATGCCTTTTCTGCGTCTATTGAGAGGATCATATGGTTCTTGTTCTTTCTTTTATTAATGTATTGTATCACATTGATTGATTTGCAGATGTTGAACCAAACTTGCAGCCCAGGGATCAATACACTTGGTCATGGTGAATAATCCTTTTAATGTACTGTTGGATCCTATTGGCTAGTATTTTGATGAGAATTTTTGCATCCATGTTCATGCTCATGGATTGGAAGAACAAATATTGTGAAGATGTCAATGCTACCTAGAGCAATCTACACATTCATGCAATCCCCATCAAAATACCATCCACTTTTTTCAAAGAAATGGAACACATAATCCCAAAATTTGTATGGAACCAGAAAAGACCCCGAATAGCCAGAGGAATGTTGAAAAAGAAAAGCAAAGCTGGTGGCATCACAATTCCGGACTTCAAGCTCTATCTTCGACCTCAGCTGCAGCAACTTCTTCCTAGAAACATCGCCAAAGGCAAGGGAAGCTAGGGCAAAAATGAACTATTGGGACTTCATCAAGATAAGAAGCTTTCGCACAGCAAAAGAAACAGTCCACAAAACCAAAAGACAACCGACAGAATGGGAGAAGATATTTGCAAATGACATATCAGATAAAGGGTTAGTATCCAAAATCTATAAAGAACTTATCAAACTCAACACCCAAAGAATAAATGATCCAATCAAGAAATGGGCAGAAGACATGAACAGACATTTTTCCAAAGAAGACATCCAAATAGCCAACAGACACATGAAAAAGTGCTCAACATTACTCAGCATCAGGGAAATCCAAATCAAAACCTCAATGAGATACCACCTCACACCAGTCAGAATGGCTAAAATTACAAGTCAGGAAACGACAGATGTTGGTGGGGATGTGGAGAAAGGGGAACCCTCCTACACGGTTGGTGGGGATGCAAGCTGGTGCAACCCCTCTGGAAAACAGTATGGAGGTTCTTCAAAAAGTTGAAAATAGAGCTACCTTACGACCCAGCAATTGCACTACTGGGTATTTACCCCAAAGATACAAATATAGGGATCTGAAGGGGTATGTGCACCCCAATGTTTATAGCAGCAATGTCCACAATAGCCAAACTGTGGAAAGAGCCAAGATGTCCATCAACAGATGAATGGATAAAGAAGATGTGGTATACACACACACACACACACACACACACACACACACACACACACACACACACACGATGGAATATTATGCAGCCATCAAAAGGAATGAAATCTTGCCATCTGCAATGGCATGGATGGAACTGGAGAGTGTTATGCTGAGCGAAATAAGTCAATCAGAGAAAGACATGTATCATATGACCTCACTGATAAGAGGAATTCCTAATCTCAGGAAACAAACTGAGGGTTGTTGGAGTGGTGGGGGGTGGAAGGGATGGAGTGGCTGGGTGATAGACATTGGGGAGGGTACGTGCTATGGTGAGCGCTGTGAATTGTGCAAGACTGTTGAATCACAGATCTGTACCCCTGAAACAAAGAATACATTATATGTTACAAAAAAAAAAAAAGAAGAAGAGGGCGCCTGGGTGGCTCAGTTGGTTAAGCGACTGCCTTCGGCTCAGGTCATGATCCTGGAGTCCTGGGATCGAGCCCCGCATCGGGCTCCCTGCTCAACAGGGAGTCTGCTTCTCCCTCTGACCCTCCCCCGCCTCATGCTCTCTCTCATTCTCTCTCAAATAAATAAATAAAATCTTAAAAAATAAAAAAATTAAAAAGAAGAAGAAGATAGCAGGAGGGGAAGAATGAAGGAGGGCAAATCGGAGGGGGAGACGAACCATGAGAGACGATGGACTCTGAAAAACAAACTGAGGGTTCTAGAGGGGAGGGGGGTGGGAGGATGGGTTAGCCTGGTGATGGGTATTAGAGGGCACGTTGTGCATGGAGCACTGGGTGTTATACGCAAACAATGAATCATGGAACACTACATCAAAAACTAGAAAAAAAAAGAAGTGGCAGTGAGTGGCTCCAGAGGAGGAGGATGGTGCTCTTCCCTGGGAGATGCCTGTGCCTGAGAAGGGCCCCCCCAGGAGCCCGGCTCTCATTCTCTTCTTCCGCTCAGCGCCCTACCCTGAGTCACAGGCCTGGGAAAACCAAGGGACCCAGACTGATGGGAAAAGCTGGGGCCTTGCCCTGCTCACTCCATTCCAAACTCTCCAGCAGCATGAGGCTGCCCGTGATGGAAGCAAGCACAGAGGGGCACGTGCCCGCCTGACTCTTGAGCTGTCGGGCTGGGCCTGGAGAGCAGGGGCTCCGTTCTGCACCTGCTGGCTCAGGGTGTTGGGGGGGCTCATCCCAGGGGGGCCGGCAGGCAAGCAGCCTGGTGCTCTCCTGGCCACAGCCACTGCTACTGAGGTGGATTGTACCCATTTAAGAGCCTGAAAAAGTGGCTTCAAAAATAACACCTGAACAAAACCACTTTGAACTTTCACGTTCATTCGGAGCTCTTCCAGGGCCCTCTGACGATGCTGATCATCTTAGAATTGTTGAGGCAGGCCCACTGACAGGGAATCTATTCCCCTGGCTACTGCCAGAATTCAGAAAACGTCAAATAATGGGTTACATCTTGTGAGAAAGCACTAGACTTCAAAGGATCAGGTTTCAGTGGAGAGCTGCTGAAGGAACAGAACACACAGGCTGCCGTCATTAGTCATTAGAGGCTGCTTTCAACCTTGCTTAAATATGCATATAAATGTGCCCAGAGAAACCCTGGAAACCGATCCACAAAAATCATCGCGGTTACCTCCGACGGTGGGACCTCTGACGGTGGGAATGGGGGGCTATTTGCTATCTGTTTGTATCCTGCTCCAAAAAGGATTTAAGGCAGTTTTCGAATGGACAACAGAAACTTGATTCAAAATAAGTGAAAGAGGCAAAGAAATGTAGGGAAATAAGACTGAGGGAGCAGAGGGGCAGGTGCCACACATTAAGTCGAACCGAATGAAACTGCCATTTTTGTAGGTCCATGTCATGTGGTTCAACTTCGTACAACACGCTGATCTACACTTCTTGGAGCTCAGGCACCTTGGGCTCTCCGCTTTCTAGTCACCAACTAGAATTGGGAAAAAAGCACCAATTAAAAACCTTTGGCGTCCATCAGGTAAAAACAAACTGGATGCTCAGGCCTTTCCTCCTATGTTTTCTAAGACCATAGTTTCCTTTTGTAACCAGAGATCTCTAAAGTAATTTTTTTTAAGATTTTATTTATTTATTTATTTGAGAGAGGGAGAGAGCATGGGAGAGCAGGAGCAGGGGGGAGGGACAGATGGGGAGGAAGAAGCAGACTCCCCGATGATCAGGGAGCCCCACTAAAGTAAATGCTTTTTAAAGAAGTCGATGCTAGTTGTGAGTTCCCCATCCCTGAGTCCTCAGATTTGGGGCAATTTCACTCCATCTCTCAAACAAGACAATCTCTGCTCAACCCACCTCCAAATGTGGTTTTGAATATTCAAATAAGATGATGTTAAGCGAAATTAACTAAGACTTGCAAGTCCTAGGAATGGGACCATTTATTAAGTGCTTGTAATGGTCCAGTACTGTGCTGGTGCCAAGTAACAAATCAGCCACAGAGGGTTAGCGTCACAGATAAAATAAAAACGCACATGTGAAACTGGGGACTCTTAATGTTCTGGGTAAAGTGCCTTGCATGATGTCTGACACATAGGAGACCAATCACAGCGATGACAGTTAGTACTAGCAAGGGACACGAATGCTTTGCCCAAGTCAAAACTAATAGATCCTAATCAAGTTTGTCGACCTTTGTAAATATTAGATGTTATTTACTGGGTCAATGAATATAAAGTATTATCATAGGGCCTGGTACAACGTAGAGACTCAGTCAATAGCTCTAACTCCATTTATTTCTTTTTCTTATGGGTCTGTTTCAACTAAGAGGCCCAGCCAGGATCTCAAACCCTTGCTTCTCTAACTCTCAAACCTTGCCCACCACACTCCACTCTATACAAACACATAGTAGGTATAATATAAAATTATCAGTTCAATGAATCAGGCCTCAGAGCCTTGAACTTTTATCCCTCAAATTAGTTGTTGTTTTTTTTAAGTTAAGATATTCCCTTAAAATCCCCTGCCATCCTCATTTCACTGCTTACCGTCATAATCTATGCTAACCAATTCCTCCTCCCAGTTCTCCTAGAGCAACAAATCATTCCTGTTTATTTTCCCCAGGAATCTGAGGTCTCCCCCTGTCCCTTCTCCCTGGCCAGCAACATCATCTCTATTCTAGAGATAGGGACCTTCCACATCCAGTCAAAAAGCCTCATAAAGCACCTACTACGTGTCAGGCTCTATGTGAGGGCCTGGCCCTGCCTTCCTAGGGCTACAGTAATGGACTGTCACCGAGTAATTTAACCAATGCATGCACCATGCCAGATATCACGCCCGGCACATAGTAGGTACTCGGTGGTGGTTCTTATTCTTAGATCCGTGTAAGGAGCCTCTCTGCTCTCTGCCTCAGCACTAAATCTAGCTCCTCAGGCATGACACCTCTCTTCATCCTCACAGTGACTCAAGTCTCTGGATGAGTGTTTATTCTAGAGATAGAAATCCAGACCACGGAGTCTCATTACTTCCCCAGCCAGATGGGATCCACTCAAGTCGGCTGAACTCCAAAGCCTATGCTTCTGTCCAGGTCCAGGCACGGGCTCGGTTTTGAAGTGCCAAACTCAAGGTGTTCCCTCCCAGACCCACATCCATACATCCACGTCCTCCAGGACCCCAGAAGTGTACTGAGCTCTGCATGCTCTCCTACCTGCTGAGATTCTAGCTTGGAGGTTGCCTGCCAAACCTTCTTTCTCCAGCTGTAGACTCCTTTCCTTGTTTTTTCCTGCTCCCACCCAGCTCGGAGCTGGCCTCCCCCCTGCTCCAAAACCATAGCAGGGTGGCACCTTCATTCCTGGCTTTCTGGAAGCATAAATTTCTGGGCCAGTGGCCTCTAAAGAGAAAGGATGCTCCATGTGCTGGCATGACTTGCCGGCTAACTTGAATTTCAATCGTCGGGGAGCGGTCTAGCAAGACTGGACACAGCTCAAATGGCCAAGGACGTTTTGTACTTGCCCAGGCACTAAAGCCAAGAGTCAGGCCAGCTGAAGGGGGAAGCCAAAGAACTCAACAATAGCTCTTCATCCTCTAAAGAGTAGGTCCTCAAGTGTGGTTTCCAGACCAGTACCACCAGTAGCACCTTCCCTGAGACGTTACTGGCAATATAACCTCTCTGCCCAACCCCCTCACTTCCCCCACCCCCCGATCTTCTGAACAGAAAGTCCGGAGATACGGCCCAGCAACCCCACAAGTAATTCTGGTGTGCACTCAATTTTGAGAACTGCTGACCTGTAGGGTAGAACCCCAACTGTGTTCTAGCACAATCTCTACTGCCTCTGTCTACACCTCCGGCCTCATCTCTTCCCTCTCCCTGCATCACCTCCTCCAGGAAGCCCTCTCCGGGAGGGCAAACCCTGCCTTATTAATCCTCGAGTCCCTGGTACCTAGCACGGTGTCTGGTTCTCAGTAGCTGTGCAGGGAATGTTTGTTGAATAGTCATGAAATCGAAGCAGACGTGCAAAAGTGGGGCTCAGGGTGTGGTTACCATGGAGAAGGTGCAACCCCTGCCGGAACCAGAACTCTGGCCAATGGCCTAGGGCTGCGGCCACAGGTCTTGAGTGACAAAGGCCAGGTGCCACAGAAGGTCTCAGAATAGTGAACGGATCCACGGATTTCCCCCTAAAAGGGCAGCCACCACTGAGTTTCGGCTGGCTGTTACTGTTGGGAATGAGGGCTGGGGTTGCTATTCCACTCACATGTCAGAAGTCAAAAATTAGGACCTTTTAGGTAAAATTTCAGGATCTTTTAGATATTGGCTCAAAACAAACAAACAAAAAACACACAAAAACAAAACAAAAATAACCCTCCAAAACCCAACTGTAGGAGCCCAACAAAGTGCATCTCAGACCAAATGCAGCGCACACCAGGTATTTGTGTGAGTTTGCTACCGCTTCCTGGCACAGTGACGTCCTTCTAGAACTCAAGTTCTTGCTCACAATAGAAAGTGTGCTGCCCGAAGGCCCAGGAGTTTTGTCTCTTACTCACAAACCTCCAACGGTGCCTGGCTCGGAGCCGAGCTCAGTAGACATGTGAGGAATGAATTAATGACAGAGGACAGCCTGACACCATCACCATCACAGTCCACCTTTGTACCCATTCCCCCCTTATCTGAACTTGGCTCATCTCGGCAAGGAGGGCCCCCAAGAGCCCGCCTGATTTTATTCTCCAAAACACCCAATGCCCTCCCACTGCTATGACAATGTGCTTGCCTCTTGGGCTCTCTCCCGTGACAGAATGCTGAGGGAGGGGAGGGGCTCCGTGCCAACTTGATGCATCCATGTTTACACTGAACGGGTTTCCAGACGGTCGGTTGTTTGCTGGGAACCACTGGTAGTTACCGGCAACAACACAAGCTCTTTGTCCTTATGGGAACTCAGTAAAGTTAAGGTATTTTCCCTCCATTGCTAAAGGCTTTATATGCCCTGACAAAGGGCAAGGCGGTTGGCCATTCTCAACAACTACCCAGAACTTACTTCCTTCTTTCTGATCTGCAGGAGGGGGTGGGGCTCATGGAAGAATGCAGTGGGAAACCACACCCCCTCCCTAATTCCCCCCACCTCCCCGTGGGGCAATCAGAACCTGGTCTCATCCCATTTCAGGAAGTGGGCCTTTCCCAGTTTGGGGTCACTGCATAAGCCACATAGTTTCTTCCCTTTATGGTATGTCTAGCCAAATGTCACTTCTTTCCAGAAGCTTCCAGAATAACCCCTCCTGATCCAGGCACTGTGGTACTCACTGACCCCCTCTTACGGGGAACCTGTCAGAACGTTCTCCCCTCTCAGAAATTGAAGGGACCCATCTGTGTCTAACTGTGGAAAACTGTTCAGATAAAATCACAGTGCTGCTATCACCTGAATGACTTATAGGAACAATAGGGGCACAGAATGTTTAAGTTGGAACAAACCTTAGAAATCATCTAGCCCAGTGATTTTTCAGTGCAAACAGATAAAACAGATAACAGGATTGCTTGATCTGCTCCTCCTCCCCCATGCTCTGTCCTCTGTCCCATCCCCTTCCAGTCCTCGGATAACCCGGGGGCAAGGCGTGCACTTGGGGGGGGGGAGCTCCACACTGCCAGGAGTCCTGAGTTACAGTTTGAAAACCTGACCCACTTGGGGGGCGGGGGGGAAAGAAAAATGTATTGACGATATCTCTATTATAAAAGGCATTTGCCGGGGTATTGAAAACCAAAACCCAACCAACAATAAAGACTTTATTTTTTCTACATGTAGTTGGTTTGGGTTTTGGTTTTCACCTGGGGCTGCATCCAGCCAGAGGGGGCACTTTTTCCCAATTCATACAGAAGTGGGAACCAGTGGCCGTGGACTTCAACCCCTCCCGGGCTGACTCCACAGCTCTGACTTCACTCTGCTCAGAACCCTAACTGTCTGGTGATCTCACTCAGCAGAGAGGAGCCTAGTGGCAGATTCAGGGCCTTTGGGAGGTATTTTGATGGGAAGGTAGGTACACTCAGCCCCAAGGGAGACCAGACGTCAGCCACCCCGTGGTCGCCCAACCATTCTGCAGCAGGTCAGAGGGACGAGAGCAGGCATGAGGGCTCCAGCTTCAGGCTGCACACCACGGGAGGATTTATGGATTAATGCAGAACAGTAAGCTAGGATCACTAGCTCCCCCTTCTTCACCCTCAGCTGATGAACTGTTTCTAATCTTGCCCAGAAGTCGGAAGTCTTTGGAAGAGATCATCCCATCCCTCCACCAAATCAACTGAATTTCCTGACTTTGTATTCATACACTCTGCATTTCCTCTTAGCACCTGGCTCGACTCTCCTGGCTCCTCTCACAGCCTCTCTTAGATCCTCTTCCCTCTCTCCTGCTCAGGACAACTTCCCAGAAATGTCTTCCACCATCCCTCTCCCATGTCACCGAGTTCTTCCCTCAGCGGGAATTTTTCCCATTGGCATGCAAATGCTGGGTTTTCTGCTATCTTTAGAAACTTCCCCTCATCCTTGACCTCACATCCCCCCCTTAGCTACTTTGTTCCTCTTGATAGCAATACTTCTTGAGTCACCCATACTCCATCTCCACCTCTTTCCTCCAACCCGTTCTCTCTAGAACCCATTCTAACCAGGCTTTTGTTCTGAAGACACCTCACTAAAAGAGGTCTTATCTCGGGTGCCTGGGTGGCTCAGTTGGTTAAGCATCCAACTCTTGATTTTGGCTCAGGTCATGGTCTCAGGGTCTCGGGATCAAGCCCTGCGTGGGGCTCTGCCCTCAGCGCGAAGTCTGCTTGAGATTCTTTCTCTCCCTCTCCCTCTGCTCCTCCCCCTGCTTGTTCTCTCTCAATAAATACAAATTAAAAAATAAATAAATAAAAGAGCTCTTATTGAGGTCATCATTGCCCTCCATGTTGCTAACCCGTCAGCTCTTTCTGTTATCTTTCTCAACCTCGTGACAGCATGAGAGGTGCATGATCCCTCTCCCTGACCTGAAATGCTTTCCTCCTACATCATGGGCCAGCCACTCCTCGGCCTCTCTTGCTGGATTCCTTTCCTGACCTCTGCACACCCGAGTGTCCCACATGAGGGCTCAGTCCTCAGCTCTCTTCCACTCACCCCTTAGGTCAATGACTTTCAAACTTTTCTGATCAAAACTCACAGTAAAATATATTTTACATCCTGACTCGGGAGCTTTGTGCATGTATACAAACACAGTTGACATAAAATATTTTGCAGAACGATGACCAACCTTACTATAAACAACACACTCTGAAATTCTGTTTTCTCTCTTTTTAAAATGCTGCTCAGGACCACCATTGGGTCATGCCCTAGTCTTTAAAAGCCATCTGTATGCTGACAATCCCCCAATTTATCATCTCCAGCCTGAACCTGACCTTTAGACATGAATTGCCAACTGCCTACTCAACCGTCCATTCATTGGTATGTCCCACCAGTCTTTCAAACTTGACATTCCCCAAACTCAACTCCTGACTCCCTGGCCTTCCCCAGCTCAGCAATGACTCACCCAGTTGCTCAGATCTAAAACTTTAGAGCCTGCATTTGTGCCTTTTTGACTTCTTCCTTTCTCACCCTACATCTGTTTTATCAGAAAATCCTTCTAAATGATCTACCTTCAAAATATACCCCAATGCAATCACTTCTCACCACCTGTTACCATGCTAGACTAGCACCATCTCTCCCCTGGATTATTTCTAATGTCTTGACTGGTCTTTCCCCATTTACTCCAACCCCTCTACAGTCTGTTCAACACAGCAGCTAAAGGAATCCTTGATATAAACTAAATCATGTTCTTTACTCAAGCCCTCCCATGTGTCCCCATCCCACTTACACCTCACTCTCTAAAGTCTTTCCAGACCCTCCACATATGACTCTCTAACCTCATTTCCTTCTGCTCCAGCCACACCAGCCTTCCTGCTGTTCCTCAAACTTGACAAATATATTCCTGTCCCAGGGTCATTGGCCTTACTGGTCTCTCTTCCTGGATGGCACAGGTATTGTACAACTAGCTTCACTCAAAAAAGAACTGAGCGGTCTATTTAGCCCCTTACTTTGTCTTGTTTTCCTTTTCTTGACATTCATCATCACATAACATTATTATGTATTTCTTACTTTTTCCATCGTCTGTAGACCACAAGTTCCATGAGGGAGGATTTATTTTGTTCACTGGGCCTAGTGAGGGCCTAATACACAATAGCCATTCAATAAATATTTGTTGAGATAACAAATGATACTCAAATGCTTCATTTAAGCAGGTCAGTGCAAGAATGGCCAGATAGGGCTAAGGGCTAGTGGGACTTGAGGCAAAATGGATGGAGAATGATCTGCCCTAAAGCATTCACGTGCAAAACAAGACTAAACAGGATGGGGGTGGGGGGGAACAACCTTGACTTAAAAAACTCGAAACATTAGAACTGGAACTTAAGATCTTTGAGACCTTCCTTATTACACAAGTTGCCAACCTGCAGTTCAAAACTTTAGTGACTTGTCAAGGGTAACTCTGCAATTTGGAACAAAGCCAAGGTAGGTCAAGGGCTTTCTTGAGGGGTTATCTTTCTACCTGAAATGAGAATTCTTTGAGGCCCTGTAGAGGCCACATGGATTAGTTGAATTGTTGAAAACACAGAAAAGCACTTGGCAATCCATGCCTCAAGGCGTACTTACTTGCCCGTCAGGGGGAACTATGGAGAAGACCAGATCTAGAGGAAACTTCAATCACCAATGACAAGGAGATGGCTCTTGGCTAACCTCCCCCTACCCCAACCAGATAGTACATCAGTATAAGTTCTCTATTTAGAACCAAACTGGCTTTTGCTAAGATTTCTGTACTCGAAGGCAAGTCAATTTTATAATTCCAGATTCCGTGAAGCTTCCTGTTCTCTGGTTGCCCTCTGCAACCTGGAAGAATCTGAGCTGATAAATAACTTCAGGCACTGGACAAGCGGCCCTTGCAGACACAGGCTACTTGGGTACAACCTGCCTGGAAAGGAATGGCTTAAGGAAATGCTGACAGAATTGTTATTCTGTGCATAAGCTTTCATTCCCTTATTTCTCCCTCTATTCTGTTGTGAATGTTTTTTTTGGTCATTAAATTTTCTTGAAGTTATTGATTCCACAAATCACAGACACCTCTTCTGGATTCTGCTGAGAGTTCTTCCAAGAGAAATGGGCGGGCACATTCACCCTCATGCTTCCCCACACTGTCCTCCATCCTGCAAAGATAGTGGTTTATAGGGACTCCAGAACTGGGTCGTTCCCTCGTGTTCATAAGGTCCTGTGGGTACTTCCCTAAGGATGAGGTACCCTGAAGGGTACCTCCCTCCCCTCTTACCCTAAATTCCCTAGAAACAAGAGAGAAAAGCAATGCTACATAATTTACCCTGGAAGGAATACCAGGGGTCCTCTCAAGGCCCCAACTCCCCCCCTCCCTGATTTTCCTGTGGAAGTGGATCAGGAGACCCTGCTCAGTAAGTGATTACCCCCACGGCTCTGGAAAGCTCCATATTTGTGGGAGAGTGGAGTGACAGAACAGTCCAGGGCTAAACCTTTGTTTCAAGATTTCTTTTCCTTTAGTGCCCATGGTTCTTGGTCACACTGCTTCGAAAAATGAAGAGGTAGACCAGACAATGAGTGGTGGGCAGCACAGCAAAGTTTATTGGGTGATAGTACAAAGCTCCCAGGAGAGGGAGGGGACTCGACAGGGTTGCCCTTGGAGTTTTTTTTATTTTTTTTTTAAAGATTTTATTTATTCATTTGACAGAGAGCAAGACAACGAGAGAGGGAACACAATTAGGGGGAGTGGGAGAGGGAGAAGCAGGCTTCCAGCCGACCAGGGAGCCTGATGCAGGGCTGGGATCATGACATGAGCTGAAGGTAGACAATTAACAACTGAGCCACCCAGGCGCCCCTGCCCTTGGAGTTTCTAAGTCTAGGGATTTTTATGAGATTGTTGGTGGACTGTTTTAATCTGATGAACCCGCCCCGCACCTATCACCCAATCAGGTTTTTGTCCACGTGCTCATCTACCTATCAGGTAGTTGTTCACGTGGGAAAGGGTGGAGGGTTCCTTCCAGGGTGGTATAGAATAACAGGATAGGGTCTTTTTCCTTTTAAGGGTGGTTTTCCTCTTGGTGGGGGGGGCGGGGCTTGCTCCAGCCTGCCTTTCTTCTGACTATCCTCCATTACCTTTATGGGTTTGGGTTTATCTCCTTTAATCCTCACCATCACTTCATAAGCTTGATCCCATCATTATCCACATTTTGCATATTACCTAAAATCTAACAGCTTCGCAAACCCACAGTAAAACCTCTTGCTTTTCATCTCTAACCTTTGTGGCAAACCACAATACTCATTGTTCAATTCTCACAACAAACCTGAGTCAACTGGTCATTGAATCTCCATGTTACAGATGAAGAGCTCAGGGCTCAGACAGGCTTCTGTATTTTGCCCAAAGGCACAAAGTTAGTTTCTGGTCCAATCAGAACTCAAACCCAGATTAACTACTACTCCACACAACCCCTCACAGGCCTAAGCATGAATCTGTAGACCCAAGCTCTTCAAGAGGGGTCCCCCCCATTGGGGAGCTCAGTGACACACAAGTCTTCCACCTTTGAGCTCAGGCTCAGAGAGGCTTCCATATTTTGCCCAAAGGCACAAGGTTAGTTTCTGGTCTAATCAGGACTCAAACCCAGATTAACTACTACTCCACACAACCCCTCACAGGCCTAAGCATCAATCTGTGGACCCAAGCTCTCCAACAGCGGGCCTCCCAATGGGGAGCTCAGTGAAACACAAGTATACCACTCTAGGCATAGGGACTCACCCTCACCCCCAACCTCCAACACAGAACCTGTTGCAAGTGGAAAATGGAGACCTTTTTACAGATCTCTCAGACTTGCTTTAACTCTCTCTGCCAAGCAGGAGCATGTGATACCCCACACTCCACCACCTTCCCAGAGATCAGCTCTGTTCACCCAGGACTTGAGGAAAACAAGTATGCTCTGGTAAAGACTCTAGGTCCCTCATACCCCGTCTTCATACCTGGGAAGGATGGAGTCAGGAAGAGCCGGAAATTACTGCTACCTGAAGAGGAAGAAGACACCAGACCTTATCCAGGGTGAGCCAAGATACAGCCTCCCACTCCCAAGATATATCCTGCAGCCTCCCTTAATCTCCTCTACCCAGCTTAGGGTGGAACAGCCCCTTCCATGCCAGCTCCCTCCCTAAATCCATTCATTCTGCTTCCTCCCTAAGGCTGCTTTCACCCTCTCTTGATAAGCTTAGAGACCCAGTTTTGGGGCTGGTTCTTTGGTTCTGCTCATACTCACCACAGGCCCCTTGCTCTGATGACCTGTCTGAGCATCCTAGTCTGGTTCACATGCATGTGCTCTGCATGTGGGTCCTAGAAACCCAGGACACTTGGGCCAGCCCACTCTGACAACCCTGCTGGGGAAGAAGGTACAAACATCGGTAAGACAATCCTAAAACTCATCTGGAAGAACAGAAAAGGAACAAATATGGGAGAACATTCAGAAGAAAGTAAAGAAGTGAGATGAAAATATGCCTTCTAAGATATTAATACATGCTAAAAGGCCACAGTTATCAAAACAGTGTGGTAACAGCCTAGGAGCAAGATGATGGATTAATTGAATAAAATGGCCTAGAAACAGACCCCTACTAAAATCTGATAAAGAAGGCATCTCAGTGGGCGCCTGGGTGGCTCAGTTGGTTAAGTGACTGCCTTCGGCTCAGGTCATGATCCTGGAGTCCCAGGATCGAGTCCCGCATCGGACTCCCTGCTCAGCGGGGAGTCTGCTTCTCCCTCGGACCCTCCCCACTCTCATGCTCTCTCTATCTCATTCTCTCTCTCTCAAATAAATAAATAAAAATATTTTTTTAAAAAAGAAGGCATCTCAAATCAACTTTAAAGTCAAGTTATATTACTAAATTTTCTAGAGTAATTATTAGCAAATTGAAGAAAAAAATTAACTCAGACCACCCATATCATCTATCAAAATAAATTCCAGATAGACCATAAAACTCAGACCACAGAAAAATGATGGAGACAGACAAAAAGAGCTACAGATTTGACTGAACAGATAAAAAATTACAGTAAGAAAAAATATCCCTGCTCAATATTAAACACTGAATTTATACCTTTTTTTATTGTTCAAATTCATCTATGTTAGTAAATCAAACTCTAAGACTTCCATAAGTAAAAGGAGTAAGCAGAAATCTACCACAAAAGATATAGATCCACTAATCCAATTTTGAAAAGTGCCAGTAATCTTTTGAACTACATATTAAGACTAAAGGACACTTCTCCCTACTAGTATGATTTGTTTGAAACATAAATGTGCTGTTGTGGTGATCAGTGGTGTAGATATTCTCCTGTTTGACTGGTAATTCAAGTTAATATAGCCTTTGAGGGAAAGTTGGAAACGTGTTAAGAAACATAACATGATTATTACCCTTTGACCTAGTAATTATACTCACAGAAACTCACATTAGAAAAATATCTTAAGCTTATGTATTAAAATATTCATCAGAGTATAAAGAATAAAGAAGGAAGCGCACCACATGTCCCAAATGGGAGCATGATAAATATTCCACTGGGCAAATAAGACTATTTGTAGTCACTTTGAAAAAATAGCACTTATGAGCCAAAGCAATCTTGAAAAAGAAGAACAAAGCTGGAGTTACCATAATCCCAGATTCCAAACTATCCTACAAAGCTGTAGTAATCAAAACAGTATGGTACTGGCACAAAAAGAGATACATTGATCCATGGGACAGAATAGAGAGCCCAGAAATAAACTCATTTCTTATATTCCTCCCTAAGGCTGCTTTCACCCTCTCTTGTTCAGCTTAGAGACCCAGCTTTGGGGCTGGTTCCTTGGTTCTGCTCATACTCACCATAGGCCCCTTGCTCTGATGACCTGTCTGAGCAGTGTAGTCTGGTTCACATGCATGTGCTCTGCACGTGGGTCCTAGAAACCCAGGACACTTGGGCCAGCCCACTCTGACACCCCTGCTGGGAAAGAAGGTACAAACATTGGTACTATATGGTCAATTAATTTACAACAGAAGAGGCAAGAATATACAATGGGGGAAAAGGCAGTCTCTTCAATAAATGGTATTGGGGAAACTGGTAGCTACATGCAAAAGAGTGGAACTGGGTCACTTTCTTACACCATACACAAAAATAAACTCACAAACTATTAAAGAGCTAAATGTGAGACCTGAAACCATAAAACTCCCAAAGAAAATAGGCAGTAATCTCCTAGACATCAGCCTTAGCAATATTTTTCTGGATATATCTCTTCAGACAAGGGAAACAAAAGCAAAAATAAACAGTGGGGTCTATATCAAATTAAAAAGCAGAGTGGAGGAGGGGCACCTGGGTGGCTCAGTCAGTTAAGCATCTGCCTTCAGCTCAGGTCATGATCTCAGGGTCCTGGGATGGAGCCCTGCATCGGGCCCCCTGCTCAGTGGAGAGCCTGCTTCTCCCTCTCCCTCTGCCCCTCGTGCTCATCCCTCTCTCTCAAATAAATAAATAAAATCTTTAAAAAAAATAAAATAAAAAGCACAGTGAAGGAAACCCTTAGCAAAACAAAAAGGCAACCTACTGAATGGGAGAAGATATTTGTAAATGATATATCCAATAACAGGTTAATATCTAAAATACATAAATGACTCATAAAACTCAACACCAAAAAAACAAGTTAAAAAATCCTATTAAAAAATGGGCAGAGGACCTGAACAAATATTTTTCCAAAGAAGACATGCAGATGGTCAACAGACACATGAAAAGATGTGCATCACTAATCATCAGGGAAATGCAAATCAAAACCACAATGAGATGTCACCTCACATGTGTCATAATGGCTAGTATCAAGAAGACAAGAAATCACAGGTGTTGTTGAGGATGTGGAGAAAAGGGAACATTCACTCTTGGTGGGAATGTAAATTGGTGTAGCCACTGTGAAAAACAGTATGAAGATTCCTTAAAAAGTTAAAAACAAATACCATACAACCCAGAAATTCCCCTTCTGGGTATTTTCTTCAGATGTATGCACCCCTATGTTCATTGAATCATTATTTATACTAGCCAAGATATGGAAGCAACTTCTGTGTCCATTAATAGATGAATGGACAACAGAATATTACTCAACCATAAAAAAAGAAACCTTGCGATTCACAACAACATGGATGGACCTCGAGGGTATTATGTTAAGTGAAATATGTCAGGCAGAGAAAAACAAATACCAGATGATTTCACTTATATGTGGAATCTAAAAAAACAAAAGAAACAAACAACAGAAACAGACTCATAAATACAGAGAACAAACTTTTCATTGCCAGAAGGTAGAGGGTGGGGAGGTGGGCAAAACAGGTGAATGGGATTAAGAAGCACGAACTTGCAATTATAAAATCAATCAGTCACAAGGATGAAAAATATGTGATAAGGAATATAGTCAATAATATTGCAATAACTTTGTATGGTGACAGAGGGTAGGTACACTTACTATGGTGAGTATTTCATAATGTACATAATTGTCAAATCACTACATTGTATACCTGAAACTAATATAATATTATCTGCCCACTGTACTTCAGTTTAAAATTAAAAAATTAAATACAAAAATAAAATAAAAATAACATTTATGAGAACAAGATAAAATGTTTGTAATACGAGGGTGCCTGGGTGGCTCAGTCGGTTAAGCATCTGCCTCCGGCTCAGGTCATGATCCCAGGGTCCTGGGATCGAGTCCCACATCGGGCTCCCTGCTCAGCAGGGAGCCTGCTTCTCCTGCTCCCTCTGCCTGCCTCTCTGCCTACTTGTGCTCTCTATCTCTCTGTCAAATAAATAAATAAAATCTCATGGGCGCCTGGGTGGCTCAGTTGGTTAAGCAACTGCCTTCGGCTCGGGTCATGATCCTGGAGTCCCGGAATCGAGTCCCACGTCGGGCTCCCTGCTCAGCGGGGAGTCTGCTTCTCCCTCTGACCCTCTTCCCTCTCGTGCTCTCTGGCTCTCATTCTCTCTCTCTCTCAAATAAATAAATAAAATCTTAATAAATAAATAAATAAATAAATAAATAAAATCTTTAAAAAAAATGTTTGTGATAAGAAGAAATCTAAAACAGAAATAGGTTGGGAAGCCTCAGGGTCATGAGTTCGAGCCCCACATTGGGCACAGTGATTACTTTAAATCAGTAAAAATAAAATAAATTTAAGAAATAAGTTGGGAAGTAAAAAAAAAAAAAAACAGGAAAAAAACAGCAAAGCAAAAAAGATAAGATGAATCCAGATTTATAAGAATGACAGTACGAGGGTGATAAGATTAAAGGGAACTTTTTTAAAATGTTCTTTATTTTTCCAAACTTTCTCTGATGGAGTTGATGGATTTTTTATTTTAAAATCCAATGCCTTTTTTTTCCCCTTATGTCTTTTAAAGAACATACCACAAAATCTTTTATTTGATAAGTGTACTTCAGAAGTTCAAGGAAAGACACAGAAGGAAAAAAGGTGGGGAGGGAAACAAAAGACAGAGAAAAAAGAAAAGGAGATTGACCTGCTAAGGGACAGAAATAGGCAAAGAGGGGAGGCAAGCAGAGAAGGATGCCCAGACTGCAGGAGGGAAGAGGGCCAAGCTGCAGAGCAAGGGAGTGCATCAGACCAAGGCAGTGGTGGAGCACTCAGATGTGGAGAGACCAGCAGTATCCAGGAGGGAGATTAGAAGAGACAGAAACCTGGGGGTGGGGGTGGGGGCAGTTCAGCTAGCTCATTTATCAATATGGCTTTTTCTAAAAATACAACTCTCCATATTAAAAAAACAGGGGCGGGGTAGTTGCCCTCAAATTTTTAGACATACTAATATATCCATTCCTCTTTTAAGTTTGAAAGCACTTGGGTTCTTTATAACTTTTCTTTTCTTCCTCTTTCCTGGAGACCATGCTCTGTTTCTGGTCTGAGAAGTAAGATTTCATTTTGCAGAGAGTAAAAAATAGAAAGCAACTTCAAGAATCAGCACCACCAAAACTCCATATCTTGGCTTCTAACTCTAAGCACACCAGGTTCACACCTGCCCTGCAATCTGGCTGAAATTAAGAGGAGGATCAGATGTGGACCACAGCTGGACACTGCGTCTTTAAATTCTTCTCCTAAAAAGATAGTCTTTGTTATTGGCCATTGGCTATACTTCTACTACTAACAATAGCTTTCTTTCTTCTTCACCTGCAATGTGCCTCACACACTCATTCCCCCCCACATTCGCTATCTAGAATTTTGACAATGTAAATAGTGAGGTTGAGCCCCTGTAGCATATCAGAATCAGCTACATGCTCTTCAAGCTCATTTACTGTCTCGTCCTCACAATGACCCTACAAGGTAGGCACTATTCATATTCCCGTGTTGGGGAGTAAAGTAACCAGTCCAAATAGGTATTATTCACCATTTCCAGGATGGGGAAACCAAAGCTCAAAGAAACAAGATAACTGGTTCAAGAGCGCCCACCGGCAAGGGGCAGAACCAAGGATTTGCAGAGAGGTCCGCCTGACATTGACACAAACTTGAAGCCCTCCGGTGTGGTTCTAAAAGCAGCCCACTCCCTGAACTTAACCCCTCTCTGATTGAAAGAGCTAGAGCAAGGGACAATTTTGCCACCAGAGGACATTTGGTAAAATCTGGAGACATTTTTGGTCTCATTTTTGGCTACAACCGGAAGTGGGGGTACTCCGGGCATCTGGTGGGTAGGGTCCAGGAATGCTGCTAAGCATCCTACACTGCATCCTAGCTGCTAAGCCCCTCTCCCCCCAACAAAGAATGATCCAGCCCAAAATGTCATTAGTGCCAAGATTGAGAAATCCTGAGCTAGCATGTTTTTCTGTTTTCTTCAAAACCCATAGAGGCTGCATTTTCACCATGGATGCCCTAAATCCGTGTTCCATCTACTGTGTGACACTGCTCTCCTCTTCTGCTCAGGAGGTTCACAGCGTCAAGAATAATTCCTCCCTTCAAGAGACACAGGAAAGTGACCCGAAGGAAAATCAGATGATCGATTTCTTCTTCCAGTTCCCAGAAAAAGAGATGAAGGGAGTTTGACAGAAGTTTCAAGGACCTGGTGTGGCCATAAGGAGCCTGTGTGAAAAGACACAGCTGCCTCTTTGAATCTAGTACAGGGTGGGGGTGCCTAGAAATCCTAACACATTTTAGGAAAAGGAACCATTCCTTGAAATAATGCCAGCTTTTGTGCCTGGTATCAGAGAAGCTTCGGCTAACAGTTTCAGAAACCAAGCTCTTGGAATCCAAGTGATTTCTGGTCTTGCGTAAGCCCTCATCCATCTCAATTTTTCTGTAGCTTTGACATTCTTGAGAAATGCTCCTTTCTGAAGACTCTGTGGACCCTCGGCTTCCGTGGCATCATGCTCTGCTGGTTCCCCCGCCACCCCTGGGCTTAATATGTGCCCCCTCTGATGGGCTGACACTCATTCCCATGATTCCCCTCACTCCTTTAGAACAAGTTCTCTGCCTTCTGTAAATTCAGCTAACACACCTCAGGGCCATAAAACTTGGGACCTGAGGGCCATCTTGATGCTGTCCCGGGCGTGGCCCGAGATTTCTGTGAGGCAGGACTCAAGGCAAAGCCTTGAGAGATCTCATCACACATTGTGCGCTGTGAGCTGTGGGGGGCCACGACTGTGAACTACAGGAAACCAGCAAGAATTCCATCAAGTCTAAGGTGAAAGACACTTAAATATCCTAAGAATAAAACCAAACAAAAGCCAATGCAATCAAATCTAATTAAAAATTGTAATTGTGTAGCAGTCTGGGTGGAGATGCGGACTCCAATGATTAGATCCGGACTCTCCCTTTCGGAGTGTGGGGCCCCCGCACATAACGACTGCTACAAAAGGCTCAGTGCTGCAGTAATGGGATTTTTTTTTTCCCTTGATGGGGCCGTAAAACTAACCCCCAGGGGAGGTTCAGAATTAGGAAGATCTACAAAGTCAATCAAACCTCGAATGTCAACATTTTTGTGATAAATTTAGAAACAATCTCTATATACCTGTTATTTTAACTTCTTGAAGTGTTAAGGACAATTCAGCATATTAGTATTTTGAATAGATCAACCCAGTGATTTTAATTTAAAATGGGTAATTGCATAATGGATTTAGATTTGTGAATTTAAGTGGAAATCTTAGTAAGTTTCTAAACCATATCGGAACACTGAAGAGAACCTAAAATCTACTATGTTAAGGTTTAATTTGTTAGATTTATAAAAATTACTTGGGTACCTTGGAAGATTTGTTACATTTGGTGATTGCAATAACTTAAAGAAACCAAAACCAGTATATTCAAAGTATAAAAGAAGTCTAAAGTGTAAATAAAGTATTCTTAAAACCAGCGGTTTAAGATGTCCATCAACAGATGAAAGGATAAAGATGTGGTATCTATATACAATGGAATACTACTCAGCCATCAAAAATGAAATCTTGGCATTCGGCGGCGGCCACTGAGCAGATCGGACTTCACTTGTGCGCGCACCTCGCTCCGCTTTCTCTGCAACCATGTCTGACAAACCCGATATGGCTGAGATTGAGAAATTCGATAAGTCGAAATTGAAGAAGACAGAAACGCAAGAGAAAAATCCACTGCCTTCAAAAGAAACGATTGAACAGGAGAAGCAAGCCGGC
This sequence comes from Callorhinus ursinus, assembly GCF_003265705.2. Taxonomy (NCBI): domain Eukaryota; kingdom Metazoa; phylum Chordata; class Mammalia; order Carnivora; family Otariidae; genus Callorhinus; species Callorhinus ursinus. The sequence goes on along the minus strand of NW_027397066.1, from coordinate 20,469,403 downwards.
GAATCGTAATGAGGCGCGCGCCGCCGATATGCACTGTACATTCCACAAGCATTGCCTTCTTATTTTACTTCTTTTAGCTGTTTAACTTTGTAAGATGCAAAGTGGTTGGATAAGTTTAAATGACTGTGCTACCCCTTTTCACATCAAAGAATCAAGAACTACTGACAACGAAGGGCGCCTGCCTCTCCCATCTGCCTGTCTGGCTGGCAGGGAAGGAAAAGAACTTGCATGTTGGTGAAGGAAGAAGCTGGGTGGGACGACAGTGAAATCGAGAGTAAAAACCAAGCTGGTCCGGGGTGTCCTGCAGGCTGTCAAATGCAGTTTAATCAGAGTGCCATTTTTTTTTTTGTTCAAATGATTTTAATTATTGGAATGCACAATTTTTTTAATATGCAATAAAAAGTTTTAAAACCTGAAAAAAAAAAATGAAATCTTGCCATTTGCAATGACATGGATGGAATTAGATGGTGTTATGCTAAGCTAAATAACTCAAACAGAGAAAGACAATTATCATACGATCTCACTGATATGTGGAATTTAAGAAACAAAACAGAAGATCACAGGGGAAGAGAGGAAAAAATAAAACAAGAAGAAATCAGAGAGGGAGACAAACCATAAGAGACTCTTAACTGTAGGAAACAAACTGAGGGTTGCTGGAGGGGAGGTGGGTGGAGGGATGGGGTAACTGGGGGATGCGCATTAAGGAGGGCACATGATGTAATGAGCACTGGGTGTTATATAAGACTGATGAATCACAGGCCTATACCTCTGAAACCAATAATATGTTAATTGAATTTAAATAAAAATAAATAATTTTTAAAAATAGTTTATGGGGCGCCTGGGTGGCTCAGTTATTAAGCGTCTGCCTTCGGCTCAGGTCATGATCTCAAGGTCCTGGGATAGGGCCCCACATCGGGCTCCCTGCTCGGCGGGAAGCCGGCTTCCCCCTCTCCCACTCCCCCTGCTTGTGTTCCCTCTTTCTCTGTGTCTCTCTCTGTCAAATAAAATAAATAAAATCTTTAAAAAAAATGGTTTAAACTTGAGTAGATTTCTTTTTAAACAGAATGAAGATATTCTAAAGCTAAATTTAAGAAGATGAAGAGAGAAGAATTTTTTAATAATTGCAGCTTGAACAAATTTAAAATACTGTAAAAGCTGAAATCTTTTCAGAACCAACCTTTCCACACACAAAAGCCAATCTCAAGGGCACACAAAAGATAAGAACAAACAAACAAACAAACAAAAAAACCCATTCGACCATGGGGGACTGAACTTGAAATGCAAGTTTTTCAGAGTGTGTGGACACATGCATTTTTCAGGGGAGTGGATACAGAGCTTCTTCATATCCACAAGGGTCCTGGACCCAAAGAGGTTTAAGAACTTCCCTTTGTGGCAAGAATGACCTGTACATCCCTCCCACCCCGAAGGTCCTAACAGAGCATCACCTGGCTGTCCCACCAGCACCCCACACCCCACAGTCTGCAAGACTATTTTCTTGGAATGACCCACCCAAACCAGTCCCTCCCACAGAGACCTCTCTCTGCCCAGCCTCTTGTCACCTTTCCTGTGTGCTCTCCTTTGCCCCAAATATCCAACGTTTGACCTAATTCTATTGATCTCTCTCTATTGAATTTCTTAATTCTACAGATTTCTGCAATGGCATAATTCTATTGATCAATTCTAATTGATTCTATTGAAAATCAATAGAATTAGGAAATTGGTTGGATATTCCCTTTCCCTTTGCCACGAAGATCTAAACAGCCGCAAAACCCTAGCAAGTCTTCCCTCAGGACATTCCCTGCCTGTTTCCTTTCTCCCAGTCCTACCTTCCTGCCCTTACCCCTCACCCTAGCAACAGTGCTGTAGGGAACCCAGGGTTCTGTCTGCCACCCTGAATGACTCAGATGTGTGGCTCCAAAGCTCTCTGTGGCTCTTTGCTGCTCCCCTGGCAGATTTCATCACCCAGGCATTGATGACTGCAAACTCCACAGGCCACGCCAAGCACAGACCCTTATGTGCATTGCTCCCTCCTCCCTCCATGGTCTACATATGGGAAATGCCCTTCGAGTGCCCTTAGCTCTGCCTCTGGAAATCCCACAACCTCCAGCAAGACGCAGACCCTCTTTTACCTCGGATGACTCAGATAGCACCTCATCACATGTCCCCTTCTGCTGCTGCGCCCTCCGGCCCCTAACCCTCAAAGCTCTGGAAGGGTGGAAACAACGTCTTCTGTAGCTGTAAATCCTGTGCAGGGACCCCTTGCTTCCACTCATTTATTAAGCACCAACTGCGTGCCAGGCACCGTTCTAGGTGTTGGGGGTTTAGGGGAGACTGAGGGCAAGAAGCTTCCTGCTATCAAGGAGTTTACCCTCTGGAGGAGCAGAGAGGAAATGAAAGTCAATAGATAAACAAAACGCACACAGCTGTCTTAGCAGTGACACATAAGGAGAAGAATAAACCAGAATTACGGGATAAAGAGGGGCAGTTTGAGGGAGGCTAATTTCCATATGGGTGGTAGGAAAGCCCTTTCTAACTTGGTGACATTTGCGCTGAGACCTGAATGATGAGAAGCAGGCCCGTGTGGAGACCCAGGGACAGCGTTCCGGGAAGAGGGGACAGCCAGAGCAGGCGTGGGGCAGGGGACTTGGCATGTTGAGGGGGTGCTCCCGTGTGGTGCCAGAGGAAGTTGGAGTGAGGCCAGAGCCTCCCGGAGCTGCGTGCGGAGGTGTGCGTTCCAGTGTGGGGAAAGGCTGTGGGTCCAGAGAGAAGCCAGGAGGCCAGCAGCGAGGAGGGTATGCAGTCATGCGCATTGGACTAGTGTGCGGCCACAGCAGGTCAGGGTGACCAACCTCCCCGGTTTGCCTGGGCTCAGGGGCTTCCCGGGACACAGGGCCCTCAGTGCTGAAGGGGGAAACCCCGGGCAAGCCTGGGCAGCTGGTCATCCTAAGCCGCCATGGGGGAAGGCCAAGTCCACCTGATTTGCTGATGGTTGAGATGGAAGGAAAAGAGAGTCTGGGGTGACGGCCAGGAATTTAGTTTGAACAGCTAGGTGGATGGCAGTGCCATTTACTGGGATTGGGGGAATGGGAGAGAAACAAGTTCAAGGAGAAAATTTAGAGTTTGGCTTGCTGAGATGCCCCAAAGGGGCTCCCCAGATCTCTGCCAAGTGGCAAAGCCACTATAAAAACACTTGGGACAGGCGCCTGGGTGGCTCAGTTTGTTAAACACCGGCCTTCGACTCAGATCATGATCAGGTCATGATCCCAGGGTCCTGGGATGGAGTCCCGCATCGGGCTCCCTGCTCAGTGGGAGTCTGCTTCTCCCTCTCCCTCTCCCGCTGTGCTCTCCCTCTCTCTCTCTCTCAAATAAATAAATAAAATCTTTAGAAAAAAAAAAAAAGAACACTTGGGAGAGAAGTACTGTTATCCCAGATCTACAGAGATAAAGTGGATACAGAAATAGGCTTCTAATCAATAGCAAAATCACTCTGAAATCTCTTAATTGCTGGCTAACAGTCACAAATGAGCCATCTTTCCCAGAAAGGGGGGACGCATCCATTTCCTGCAGATACGATGTTCGTTCTCGAAATCCAGAGGCGGGTGGGGAGCCTCTGCAGCCTTGTTACAGATCTGCCCCCCAGCAGTTTGCAATGGCCGCAAATGTGGTGCAAGATGGAGATGAGAGGTCAGAGGGTAAAGTCACATCAAGACACCGGCAGGAGCATCCTTCTCTGGCCCCTTCCCCCTTCCTCCCACCCCCGCCCCCCTCCATCCCAGCAACAGTTCGGTTTTCCTTCCTCTGCTTGCAATAGCTTCTCCTTCCTCTGCTCCTGGCTGCCCGTGAAGCCCCGGGTCCACAGCCTCTACTGCTGATGGGCTTCTCGAAGCGTTTCCCGACAGAGTTGGTGCTGTCTCCTTCTGACGCTAAGAGAACACTGCCTTGTCTCCTGGTATGCCCTTCCACCTGTGGCCTTCCCTCTGCTAGCCGGCTGTCCTGGAGGGGACACCACTTCCTCCCTTTCCTCTGACAAGCACAACCCACCCTTCTTCTGCTTCACAGCAGCTCCTCCCACAGCTCCCAGAGACCCACTGCCACCTGCCCGAAGCTGAGGAAGACCAAAAGGCACAAGTCCTTGAGTCCCTGAGGAGTCCCAGCTGGAAGGAGAGGGGGCGGCTGAGGCTGGCCTCCCTGTCTCCACTGACCTGCCTGCGGCTGGCTGTGCATTTCCCTCCCTGGGTCCGGCCTGGCCTCTCCCACCCAAACAGGTTCTCACATGAGGAGCAGGGATTCTCACTGGCCCTGACCTTTTCTTTATTTACATTTTGTTATTTAGCTCATCGTGGATTTTTTTCGCATTCATTGTGATTGTTTAAAACAACAGTGCATCTATATATCATTTCTTTTGATTACTGAGGTTTTTGCCCTCCCTTCCTCTTAAGTTTTGTGCCTGATGCAAGTGCCTCATTCACTTCACCCTAGCCTGGGGCCTTCTGGAACAGGGGGTCACCCTCAGAGTGCTCTAGGTACCAAAGCCAGACTTCCAGAAATCAGATGCTGGTGTTGCTGTTCTCCAGCTAGGGGACAGCGTCTCTGTGCCTCCATGTCTTCATCGATGCTATGGGGATGGGGCAACTAGCTCACAGCGTGGCCACTGTGAATGTATCCGTACTAAGGTTGGTACAAGGCCTGGCGCATACCAAGTGCTTCGAAACATCAGTCGTGACGGTGGTCTATGGAGTCTCTGCCACGGGCCGGTGACTGGGCCAGCAAGACAGCGTACCGTGGTGCATCGGATGGATGCACCAGCCTTACCCTTGTGTTTGCCCTTGCCCTTGTGTTCTAGTGGAGAAGTCGCCGAGAAGAGATAATATTAAGGATTATTTGTGCAGTGCAGGTGCCTGAGAACGGGCTGGGAACCTGTGTGGTCTCGTAATCCTCCCAAGCTGCCTACAGAGGAGGTTCTTTCATCCTCCACATGTTTGCAGACAGGATGAGTCAGCAAGAGACTTGCCTGGGATCCCAGAAGGAGCAAGAGATGGGATTCAGAATCTGACACCTGCCCTCAGAGCTGATCTTCTGCCCCCTGCCTCCTGACGGCTCTGGAAGGTGCCCTGCACACCTCGGATTCGGGAGCAATACACTCCAGCTAAATGTATCTTACATATTTCTTTGCACCACCAGCAACTTGTGTTCATTAGGTAGGTTCTTCCCGAAGAGGACACTTGGCAAAAAAAAAAAAATGACGAATTACCGCTGGCTGCTTGGGGACCCCAGGGTGAGAGGAAGACTTTTTCCACAGACCGATTTGCACTTGGAGCCATCTGAATAAAATTATTACCTCTTCAAAAATAAATGCTAACAGTAAAGTTCAAAACTTTAAAAAGACAAGAAAAACTTACAAATTATCCTCAAGAGAACCCCGGAGTGGATCAACCCTTCAATGCATTTGGTTTCAAGAAAATCTTGGCAGGTCCCCCAGAATGGTCTTTCCTGGTTGGGAAGATGGGCCAGCTTCTCCGGGATTAATTCACTCCTTGGGCCAGCATTCCAGCTACCCCAGATATATGACTTTCCACTAATCTCAGATAGGCCTGAAGGGACACTGGGCCTGGAAGTTTCTCCTCGGGGTCCTAAATGGTCCCGAGCCAAGAACAAGCTTCGCAGGACAACTCCCAGAGAACGCAGAGGAGTTGCAAGTGGCCTGACCACTCTCTCAGTTCGTTCGAGGGGAAAAAGGACTATCCCAGCCATTGGCTCACATTTGGGATTAACTGTGGAATCCAAGGTGATGCCAAACCCACAGCCATTCAGAGGCAAGCTCACTTGCTTCCTTCTGGCTGCATGGCAAAACTCAGAATAAAGCAGAGTTCTAAAAATAAAATGTGGGAGATGGTTCTAAGAGTGGTGAGTGCCCCAGGCAAAGAATCCAGAGAACTAAATGCACGTCCCCGCTCTGTCACCAAGCTGGGGCACTGGGTAAGGCTTCATATCTCTAAACCTCTGAAGCCATGACATGGGGGAGATGGACCAATGTCCCCTCGGTCCTTTCCTGAGCTCTAACATCTCAGTTCTGGGCTTGTCCTCTGACTGTCTCTGTCCTCCCCTCCTGAATTTGGTCGCAGACCCCAAGAATTGGAGTCCCCATTAACGGGCAGTGTGCGGGAGCTCTGCTCCCTAAGGCAGGGGAAGGGCCTGTTCCTTTTGTACATCTTCCTGCCAAACACATAGTCCCAAATTCTGCACAAGCTAGCTCCCCGCCCCTCCCCCCGCCTCCTCCGTCTCCTGGGCTTCCTCAGCCAGTGATGTTCACTTCCGCCTCTGGCCTCAGGGCGACAAATATCTTGTCATCTCTGTCCTGCCAAGCAGTGACAGTCTCTGAAGATTGTTAATACTGGGGTGACCCCAGGCTAGAGATTGGTCTGGAAACCTAGAGTGTTGAGCTGTTACTGAAAGGCAGTTTAGGACAGTCAGGGACTTCTAAACCCCACCGACTGTGGCTCACAGTCTATGAGAAGTCCCCGTGCTGGTCCTGCAGAGTGCCCCCTCCCCCAGGCTCCCTTATTGTCTCTGGCCTCCTGGCCTCAACTGACTGGACCAGATGTAGACACCTGGACCTGAGCTGGACCACTCAGTTCCTTGCCTGGAAAGTTGAAACTGTACTAAGAGATCCAGTCCCACTGGGGCTGGGCCAGTCAAGAAATGCTGAGGCTGTAGGGCACCTGGGTGGCTCAGTGGGTTAAGCCTCCATCTCTTGATTTTGCCTCGGGTCACGATCTTAGGGTCGTGGGATCGAGCCCCACATCGGGCTCCGATTTTGCTTGAGATTCTCTCTCTCCCTCTGCCCCTCCCCTTGCTCACACATGCTCTAAACAAATAAACAAACAAACAAATAAAATCTTAAAAAAAAAAAAAGGAAAAAGAAATCCTGAGGCTGTGGATAGTCATTTTCTACCTAGGATGCAGAGAAAGTCAGTTTTCAGGGAAATAGAGAAAGATGAATGAAGCAGAGATAAAGAGAGCTCAGGGTGGGACTTGGAGACAGTCTCATGGGCATTCCTGTCCCTGGCTAGTTCATGAGCTGGTAAAGCGCAGGTTTGTGTGTTTTCGGCTGCCCAGCGCTAACTGCCAAAGCAGGCCCTCCTTTCCTTTTGGGGAGTGACCTCTCTTTGTGAGTTGCCTTGTGAGGATGGGTCATTCCAGGCAACTGCCCACCTATGTGAGGGGGAGCCAGATCCTCCTTCCCACCCCAGGGACCGCCACATTTAGACATGTGTCCTGAGCTGCATGAACACAATGGCCTCCCCCAGAACATGAATATGGGCAAGTGACTGACGGGGGCCATTCACCACAGGGAGCAGAGGGGTGGTTGTCTGGAGTGACCCAGCAGTTATTCCTCAGGGAACCTGCTAGTCCTCCAGCTTGGGTCCCTCCAGACAGCCTCGTGCCCTGCCTCATCTGCAATCAGCCACAAGCTCGATGCGCCATATCATCCTTCTGAAAATTCCCTTTAGTTTTAGCAAAACCAGAGTTGGTTTCTCTTGTTTGCAACTGAGAGGTCCTGACTGAGAGTCCCAGTTACATCATCAGCGTGGGTGCCATGAGACAGCCCGTGTATTTCCCCCTGAAGTGAGCCACAGTGGATTTCCATTTCTTTCTTTTTTTTTTTTAAAGATTTTATTTATTTATTTGCGAGAGAGAATGAGATAGGGAGAGAGCATGAGAGGGGAGAGGGTCAGAGGGAGAAGCAGACTCCCTGCTGAGCAGGAAGCCCGATGTGGGACTCGATCCCGGGACTCCAGGATCATGACCTGAGCCGAAGGCAGTCGCTTAACCAACTGAGCCACCCAGGCGCCCTGGATTTCCATTTCTTATGGCCAGGAGTCCTTATAGCTCAGGAGGTGGACCCTGGACAAGGCAGTTTACCTCTCTGACCCTTTGTTTCCTCCTCCGGAAAATGATGCTACCAATTCCTACTGTGCAGAGAAATTGGAAGGACAAAATTACAACAGTAATAGAAGTGATGAAGAGCAGATGTTATAGATAGTGCTTAAGATGTTCCACGAGCTGTTCCAAGAGCCTACAGAGTAACTCGCTCAACCCTCATAGCAACTCAATGAAGTAAGTATTTTTAACCTCACTTTAATGGTTAGGCAACAGAGAAACAGAGAGGCTAAATCATTTCCCCAAAGCCACACAGCTAACAAGTGCCAGGGGGCCTCGTACATTCAGTAAGTGGGAGCCATTCTGTATGCTAATCAAACAAGGCCAAAAAGTCAGTTTCTGATTTGGGTAGCATCCCACCTGGGAAGGAGAGGTGGCGGGCCTCCACCAGAACAATAGCTAAGTGACCATGGCCAAAGTAGTTGCAGAATGCAAAATAACTCCATCTCTCTTCCTCTCCCTTCACCCAGTCCTCCCAGTGACCTCTCCACTCCCAGGGCTTCAACTGTCCCCTCTCTATACAGTTGTCCCACAACTCTGCCTCCGACTCAGGCCTCGCCACTGAGCTCCCAGCACATCCGCCCCAAACCCAACATGGCTTGAGATAAACATGGCACCTCTACTCCAGGCCTGCTCTGCATCCAGAGCTGCCTGCCTCAGGGAACGGTGTCATCATCCTGTGACCTTCCTAAAGCAGCTGCCCACGGGTGGCTTCACTTCCTCCCTCACCCCCAATCCAGCCAGTCAACCACTGAACCAACTCTGTTCTGCCTGGATAATGTTTGTCTCCCCACTCTGGAGAGCAGACCACCACCCAGCCTCTGACCCCATCACACAGCTGCTGTTCAGTCTCCCGTACCCCCTCCCATCCAATCCCACACAGCAGCCCAAATGATGCTTCCAAAATGCAAATCTGGCTGGTTGTTGTTCTGCCAAACTTTCAATGGCTTCCCCTTGACCCCAAGATAAAGTCCCACCTCCTTTTTATGGCTTATGAGGCTCCCTGATCTAGCCTTTGCCTCCCCCTCCAGTCGTAAACTGGAGATTTTCTCTCCGACACGCCCTGCTTCAGACACACTAACCTTCCCCTGGGTTTTTTGCCATCCATTCACTTATTCATTCAACAAAAATTTCCTGATCCCCTACTGTGAGCCAGGCACTGGGAGTACAATAAAGCAAACAGGATTTCTGCTCTTATGAGGCCTACGCTCGTCTAGTTGACTTCTTTCTATCTTCAAGCGCTCAGCTTAAATCTCTGTTTCTCACGAAAATGCTCCTTCTCCCCTAAATCAGGTTATGTCCCTTGGTGTGTGTCCCTAGATTATGCTCTTCTCTCCCATAGCATCACCACACCTTACTATGGTCTAACCTCTCTTTCCTGCCAGACTGTCTACCCCATGGGGATAGACACTGGGTCTCTTGCTCACCTCTGTATTTTGAAGCTTGGTACCTAACAGACACTCAGTAAGTAGCTAATGAATGAATGTATGAACGAGTAGCATCATACTCAGCAAATACTCACACTTCTGGTTTTCCTGTAAGATTGTAAGCTTTCTTTTCTTTCTTTCTTTTTTTTTTAATGGGAAAGACCATGTTTATATTTTTCCCCTAGCTGTTCCCACACTGATGCTCCATGAGTCTTGGTTGAATGGATGGACAAGTACATCTCCACGTAGGAGAATGAGTGTTGGTAAGGATGGTCAAGACAGGAAGGCAGCATCTTTAGGAGACTGGGGCATGTGCAGAGCCCTGGAATTTATGATTATATGATCTGGTTATTTTCCAGGGGGACATGGAGTTCCTGGGTTCTTTGTGCTCACTGAACAGTGGAATCCTGTGGGAAGGTTGACAAAATACTGATGCCCAGGCCTCTCCCCCAGAGATCCTAATTTAGTCCAACCGGATTGAGACATGGCAATGGGAAAAATGTTTAAAGCTTCCCAGGTGATTCCAATGCACAGCCAGGGCAGGGAAGGTGTGGGGCCTCCTGGCATTTATAAGGTCTTGGCCAGATGTAAGTCTGCAGAGGTGGAGATAATCTGTCAGGGATTCCTGGGTATTGGATGTGGACCAAGACTTAGGACATAATCCGAGGTGAAACCCAGGGAATAAAGATAGAGAAAGAAGCCAGGACCAATTAACCATCCCTCCTGGTTGTACACTTACTGAACGAACAAATGAATGGGTGAATGAATGAATGAGTCTATAATGGGCAAGAGTAGGTCCTTTGTACTGCTGTGAATTCACTGGAATAATTTTTTTTATGGACAAACTAGTCCCTATTCATAAATGACCATGAAAAATATTTCTGAAAAGACGAAATAATATGAGACCAGTAGAATCTTCTGATATCATAGATCCCCAAGAGGCTGTACGGTCATCCACTCATTCTCCCTTTCTCTTATTCAGCAAACATTTATTGAGCACCTATTATGTGTCAAGCATTATTCTAGATGCCAGGAAGGATACAGTTTGTTTTTGCGTCTATTTGAAATGTGTTGGAATTCTAAGCACTAGTACCTCAGAATTGTACTGGGAGACAGGGCTTTTAAAGAGGTACTTCAGTTAAAATGAGGTGATTAGGGTTGACCCTAATCCAATATAACTGGTGTCCTTATATGAAGAGGAAATTTGGACACAGACACCACGTGAAGACCACATAAAGACACAGGTAGAAAATGGCTGTCTACAAGCCAAGGAGAGAGTCCTCAGACGAAACCAAACTGCCGACACCTTGATCTCAGACTTTTAGCCTCCAGAATTGTGAGAAATCAATGTCTGTTACTGGCAGCTCTGGAAGTCTACCAGACAGTGGTAAGCAAGACCAAGTCCTTGTTTTCTATGCAGATATTCACCAAACATTCATTTTCTGAGGGCTGAATGAGTACTTTTCTGTGTATTTATCTACTGCTGTTCTTCAAAGCTATGTGGTCATAGTTGATTTTAATAAAATCCACATTCACAGAAAGCGTTCCTTAATTAAAGAAATTGGCATTTCATCATCATATTATATTTTGTACTAGATAAAGTCTCAGCTGCGGACTAGCGTGTCTTCAACACTTTTCCAAAGCTAACTAAACTCCCTGGTATAAACAATAGAAAGGAGGCCTCGGGCCCAGAACCTCTTTAAGCTAGAATTGAATAATATCACTGTTATTTTTCCCATTATATATATGTTTTCAGGATTACTTCGGTTTAATAACAAGTGATAATAATTTTCCATTTGTAGTGGTAGTAGGATATTTTTGTTTCAAAACAAAAATGTTTAGGCAGAAAACAAGTGATTAGATTTTAAAAATAAATATTCAACAAATAATAGCAATGCGGTTTGTATATAAGGCACAAATCGTGACGTTGGTATGCAAATGATAAAAAACTAGAAAACACCAAATGAGATGACTCATTTCAGAAATCACTAGTTTATTTTCATTCATTCACTCAATTTTTTAATTTTTCCAACACTGAACACTCACTAGCTTCCAGGCATCATGCTAAGCATTTTCTCATAAAGTATCTCATTTAATTTCACAATATATGAGAACATAGGAACCACCTCTGTCCCATTCATTGCTTTGTCCCCAGCACCTAGCGTAAAGCAAAGTCACTCAACACTTTGCCTTTGAGTCATACATGCACATTTTTGAGCTAAGATCCAATATATTAAAGGATGAATATTCAAATCAGAACTGTAGACCACTAAGAAGTCATTGAAATGAAGGGCCAGTTCTTGATTTTCTCTACATCCCTGGGCTAAGATTCTCTTTAAAAAATTTTTGTAGTTAAGGTGCTTGTCATTCCATGAGAGTATCATGCTTTCCTGAGACGTTAGGTGAGTTGCCCTGGGACCTGAAACGGGCTCTTCTTCCCATCTGTCCATCATCCATCCATCCACTTGTCCATCCGTCTGTCCATACATTTATCCATCATCCATCCACCCATCCATCCACCCATCCATCCATCCAACCATCCATCCATCCATCCATCCATCCATCCAATAAAGAACTTTTGAGAAAAACAGGAAACCTACATCTCTCTCTTGAAAGGACTCCGTTAGGGGCGCCTGGGTGGCTCAGTTGTTAAGCGTCTGCCTTCAGCTCAGGTCATGATCCCAGGGTCCTGGGATTGAGCCCCAAATCAGGCTCCCTGCTCTGCGGGAGGCATGCTTCTTCCTCTCCCACTCCCCCTGCTTGTGTTCCTGCTCTCGCTGTGTCTCTCTCTGTCAAATAAATAAATAAAATATTAAAAAAAAAAAAGGACTCCATTGGCATTTGCAAAGCAATTGATAGAATTTGCCAACATTAGGTAGGCCCTGGGGGGAGGTGAAGCTGGTTATCACTTCTCCATTTCCACCTCCAGGCACTGTGAGGCCAGCCCTGGTGATTAAGAGTTTGGAATTTGTGGCAGGATTTTGGGTTGGGTTCAGCCATTATTATTGTTATTCTTATCTGGAATGACTGGCTTGTGTTAAAGGACAAAAATTCCTGCTCTTCAAGGCCAAGCTCACTTTGGGATTTAGGATTAGGCACATTCCAAATTGGGTAGTAAGTTTTTAAAACAAGATTATGGAATTCTGGCAAAGAAATCACAGCACACCTGCCTATCTGGGAGATTAAAAGAGAGCAAGTCACACTTTCAAGGCCAGGGTATAAATATACCACCTATGGAAGGGACTGTAGTGGTTAAGCACTGCTGATTGGTTTTGGCTCTGTCAGTAGCTCAGCTATGCTTGTTACCCCACGTTCTTAGCCAGCATGCAAGGCCCCATCTAATTCGGCCTGACCTAACTTTCCAGCCTTGCTTTCCAATACTCCCCTTCTGGAAACTTCCACTCCAGCAGATTGGTTTACTTACTTGCTCCTAAAAATGTCTCACATGGTCCTGCTCCCATTCTTTTGCCCCTGCTATAATCTGAGCTTTGATCACCCACATTCCTCTCTACTTAGGTAAGTTATAACCTCCCTTGGACTCCAAATCCTATCACACCTTTTCCTTAAAGCCTAATGTGTACAGTGATCCCTCCTTTCTCAAAATTCCTAGCTCATATGGAGTTTCAAATCATTTGGAGTCTCAACAGAAAAAACATTATGAAGTTTTGGGTTTTTTTCCATTATTGCCTATAATGGTTAATTTTAAGTGTCAACTTGATTGGGCTAAGGGATGCCCAGATAGCTGGTAAAACATTATTTCTAAGTGTTTCATGCATATGTCTTCAAGACAGATTAGCATTTGAATTCACAGACTGAGTAAAGATCACCTTCACCAACATGTGTTGGCATCATCCAATTGACAGCAGGTTTGAATAGAACAAAAAGGTGGAAGAGGGGTGAATTCATTCTCTCTGCTTGAGCTTGGATATTCCCTTCTTGCCCTCAGACCTCAGCACTCCTGGCTCTTGGGCCTTTGGACTTGGACTGAATTACACCACCAGGTTTCCTGGTTCTCCAGCTTGTAGATGGCAGATCCTGAGTCTTCTCTACCTCCATAATCACATGAGCCAATTCCTATAATAAATCTCTTCTTATATTTATCTGTCTCTCTCAGTGTAGATGATAGATAGATAGATAGATAGATAGATAGATAGATAGATAGATAGATATTAGTTTGTTTTCACTTCCTAGTATAGACTGGCAGCTCCTTGGTGACATAGAATCCTTTCAATTCTATGAGCTCTCCCAGGGCTCCAAAATGTCCCCTTTTCTAAAGAAGTAACAACATCCTTAAGGAAATTCTTAAATGAACAAGATAATTTTGGATAATAATAAGTGCCAGGATATATGGAAATATATCAGAGTAATGTATCAGACTGAGATAGTAGACAATTCCTGGGGTGGGGAATAAAGGATATTGGGTAGCCATGAATGGCCTCACTGCAGAAGGGACATTTGAGATCATTCCCATCCTCCCATCCTCCCATCCTGCATTTGCATCCCACCCTCTTGGCTCCCAGAGATGACCCTTCCCAGCTAGAAGACTCCTTGTTTCAGAGAGCCACTAACCAGCTTTCCTGAGGAGGGGAGAAAAACAACAAAACAACCATATTCCTTCACCTAAGAAGCTTTTGAGTTAACTCCAGTCCGGATTTCTAGGACATTTTTGCAGTACCTGGATGAACACACCCTGCATCAATCTCAAGGCTGTCCAAGTAGGGCCCAGGAAATACATCAGCAATGGATCATTGATTCTCAGTGGACAAGGTAGATCTATCTCCCCCGGTTTAACAACCCAGACTCTGCCCCAACACCTAGGAACTGACAGCCAAACAATAACTGTCACTAATTTAGCAGAAAGTTTGAAGCTGGTTTATCCCTTGTGTGCTCTACACTCAAGTTATCCAGAAATTACCTAGGGCCAAGGCTTTTCGTGGCCTGATATTTTGACACAAAGCCAAGTGACAAGCAGACTCTCGGTGGTTCCTCCAGAGCCAGCAACCCTCCCACTCTGGCTCCAAAGTACAATCTGTAACTCCATTCATGCCCTCTGACTGCCAACTCTCCCCAGGAAGTTTCCTTCTTTGTCCATCTGGACATCTGGCATCTTCCCCTAAAGACTGGTTAAAAAACTTCCACTTAAATCCAGCAAAAATGTTGGAGCAGATTCCAGTTTCGCTTCACATGCCTCAGGAATGTGAGTAATCCCATTTGAGAAGATGCTTGATTAAGTTTTTAGAACCCAAATCAATTTGGTCATTCTTCAATCCCTAAAGCATGGCTCGTCATGAGATGGAAACATTCCTAATCAAATATTGTCCTAGAGAGAAGTCTGTTTTGGCCAGTTCAAAGCACAGAGATGGTTTCCTGTAAGAAATAATAATAGCAGTTCCCACATAAAAGTCTTTCAGGGTAGCTCAGACCCTCTGGCCGAAGGGGATGCCTATGCCATTGGACCCCTGACCTCTGAGAGAAGCCACCAGGTGCAAGGCAGAGGGAAGGACAGAGCTGTATCGTCAAGCCTTTGTGTAATTCACCTTCCCTAGCTGCCCAGCCTTGTGGGTGGAGGCACCTAAAGACCAAATCCACTGAACAAGTACTTCTATGAAAAGTGTGTTGTCACATCATTTAACAGGTCAGTAGAAAAATCTCTCTCATGATCGCCCCCTCCCACTGCCACAGCAGCACCCTCCCCCAGAAGCTATGGAAGAAAGCTGAAATGCAGGAGCACTGAGCAAGAGATGCTTCATTATTGTAGCTCCGGTGCCTGTCCCCCAAAGCCATGCCAAGAAAAGCACACAGAAGAGGCGGCGACCCAAGATGGCAGAGTCCTTGCCACAACATGGAAGGAAAGAAAAGGACTCCCTTTAAGACCAACTCTGGGTAACTTGAAAACAGACAAGAATTCACTTGCTAAGTTCTACCAAAGGACTATTTTCCCTCTGAGAGTACCGGTGTGATTTGGCATATATGAATACCTGAATCGTTTCCCTCCAGCACCGCTGAGGTGGAACTAAGGGGTCTATAAAGGGTGAAATGAGGAGTGGACATGGTGTAGCTCAAGGCTAACTACCGCTCAGATGATGTGGCTGGGACTTCCATATTTTTACAGCTCCCCAAATCAGAATATGATCAGCAACTATTTTAAGACTGCATTATAGAGTTGGCCTCAAATGCTTTCTAAGTAAGAGGAATGTTATGGGCTTCCACCAATCTTTTGCTTCCTGTTAATCATTTCAGCGACTTGTGTTGTGTACACAAGGTGACTATAAGCGATTAACCCATTAAAGGTTTTTGTTTTGTTGTTGTTGTTTTAATTTAAAGATCTGGCTGAACTTGAGAAGGATCCTCCTTCTCCCTCCCCCAAACCCCACACCTTTGCAGTACCTGAGTTCATCTATTACAGTCTTAAAGGTATAAATAAATTACTAAAGACTCTGGTGATAAAAGCCAGGGAACTTAATTCCATTTAAAAAAATAAATATTTGTATTAGGATGATTGCCTTTGATTACAGAACTAGAAACAATTATAAACCTGAAATTTCCTTTTCCCAAATTGTATTTTCATGGCTTCTGAGGTGGAATAACCAATCTATTAACTTCATTCCACTTACTAGTTTTCCAACTCTGCATATTTCCACTAAGGACTGGGGATTCTTTTGCGTTCTTCTGTGTGGTGTTTCTTGGGGAGGAGGCTTAGGGTGGGGAGGAAGGAGAGATGTGACATGAAAGTCAGAAGCATTTCATGATATGTAGCTCTCCCGATCTCTTATCTTCCATTTGCAGAATTACTAATAATATGGATAATCTTATCCTCTAAACTGGCTTTTTTTCTGTGTCCATGTATCTGCTCCAAGTCAAAGACAAGAAGTCATTTTAAGATTTTCTTTTAACTTTAATACCCACCCACCTCCAATCAATCAACAAACCCCGTTGCGTCCATGTCTGAACTAACTCTTGAATCCACCCCCACCCCCCCACTCCCCACCCCACCCAAGAGGAGGGCCAGATATCACTGCTGTCATTCGATACCCAGTTATGTCTCACCAGGGCAGTGAGCAATCCCACAGTGGGCTCCCTGGGACCAGCCTGGTCTTCCCCAAATCCAGCCTCCACCCTGTGCCAGTGTGACTTTCTAAACACAATCAGAACCCAGGCTCTCCAAGTCCCTGGTGTTTTTTGTTTTTTTTAAAAGATTTTATTTATTTGAGAGAGAGAATGAGAGAGAGCACGAGAGGGAAGAGGGTCAGAGGGAGAAGCAGACTCCCTGATGAGCAGGGAGCCTGATGTGGGACTCGATCTCAGGACTCCAGGATCATGACCTGAGCCGAAGGCAGTCGCTTAACCAGCTGAGCCACTCAGGCGCCCATCCCTGATGTATTCGAAGAGCCCCTTAAGGGCCCTTTGCTGCCTTCTAGACTATGAGTGTCCTGAAGGTTGGGAATGAAGTCATTCCCAGTGCCCCACACATAGGGACAATGCTCAGTGCTCGTAGGTAGAAGGAAGGGAAGAAGGGCAATGGGAATCTCTTTGAGTTTCATGTGTTGTGGGTGAAATCACTTGTCATCCTGCTCAGCCAACTTCTTTGGGAAAAAATAAGGGTATCTCAATGGAGGACCCATCGTCCAGCATCCAAACTACCCTTTTGTCTGGGGAGAATTCTTAGTAGCTGGGTTAGCTTCATGTGTGTGTGACCGGAGTGGTTTCAGAGGACCCCACACTGAGAGGGTCCCCATACTTGGGTTAATGTTCTACTGTCACTTCATCGAAATTCTTAATAAATTTTTAATTTTGGGCCTTGCAAATTATGTAGCCAGTCCTGCCTGGTGAGTATGGAAGTCCTGGGAACTGGGGGCTCAGATCCTCCTACTTCCCAGGCCCTGGGGACAAAGACCAAGTCCCTGTCCACTAATGCACATATTCACCAAGCATTCCTTATCTGAAGGCTGAGTACTTTTTGCATATCTATCACCTGCTATTTTTCAAAGCTATGTGGTCATTGATGAATTTAATAAAATACACATTTGTTTGAAAGAGCTCCTTAATTCACAGTGCTGTGTCAGCATTATAAACAGTTTGTACAAGAGGAAATTATCAGTTGGGCTCTAGCATGTCTTTAACACTTTTCTAACACTGGCCACATTCCCTTTGTCAATGATAGAGAGGAAGTTGCAGGCGCAGAACCTTCCCCATGTAGAAATACCTGGTTATTTGTTTTTTGGGTGTTGAGTTTGAGAAGTTCTTTATAGATCTTGGAAATCAGACCTCTGTCTGTAGTGTCATTTGCAATAAATCAAGTCAAAAAATGGGCAGAAGACGTGAACAGACACTTCTCAAAAGAAGACATACAAATGGCTAACAGACACATGAAAAAATGTTCATCATCATTAGCCATCAGGGAAATTCAAATCAAAACCACATTGAGATACCACCTTACACCAGTTAGAATGGCAAAAATTGACAAGGCAGGAAGCAAATGTTGGAGAGGTTGTGGAGAAAGGGGGACCCTCTTACCCTGTTGGTGGGAAGGCAAGTTGGTACAGCCACTTTGGAAAGCAGTGTGGAGATTCCTCAAAAAACTAAAAATAGAGCTACTCTATGACCCAGCAATTGCACTCCTGGGTATTTACCCCAAAGACACAGATGTAGTGAAAAGAAGGGCCATATGCACCCCAATGTTCATAGCAGCAATGTGCAATAGCCAAACTGTGGAAAGAGCCGAGATGCCCTTCAACAGATGAATGGATAAAGAGATGGGGTCCATATATACAATGGAATATTACTCAGCCATCAGAAAGGATGAATATCCAACTTTTACATCAACACGGATGGGACTGGAAGAGATCATGCTAAGTGAAATAAGTCAAGCAGAGAAAGTCAATTATCATACGGTTTCACTTATTTGTGGAACATAAGGAACGGCATGGAGGACATTAGGAGAAGGAAGGGAAACGTGAAGGGGGTGAAATCAGAGGGGGAGATGAACCATGAGAGACTATGGACTCTGAGAAACAAACAGGGTTTTAGAGGAGGGGGG
>NW_027397066.1:20359924-20450898 GCF_003265705.2 Callorhinus ursinus | reverse complement strand
GATGTATTGTATGGTGACTAACATAACACAATAAAATAAAATTAAATTTAAAAAAATAAATAAAATCGCATTTATCTGAAAAAAAAAAAAAGAAATACCTGATTAGATTAAACACCCCTGGTATCTCCCACCCCCAGGAGCCAGGCGCCCAGGCACATGTAAGCCCGTCACTTGGATGCATCTGCCGAGGGGATGAAGTAGTTAGTGGTAAGAAGCTCTCATGGGACAACCATGGCAGTGAATTTCAGTAGGAGAAGCAAGGGACACTGGCCTTCCCTTGCAAATTTCCTCCTCTGCTCCTACCCACGTTCCCAGCCTGCTCCTTTGGGCACCCACTAATTGTGAGAGCCCCTACCGACTTCCAAGGTAATGACCACTGTGGATTCAGCCTCACCAGGAACCCAGTCTGTCCTGAGCCCTTCATGTTATCCTTAGAGGAGCTGCATGGAGTGATCAGGAGCACAAATCTGATGCCAGACTATTGGGTTCAAACCTCAGTTTCCACACCCGGGAGATGCTAATCACGAAAGTAGCCATCTCCAGCACTGCTGTGAAGTTAAATGAGTTAAAGTATATGCTATGCTCAGCCCCAGGCCTGATAAACACTGCTTGTGTTTCCTACTTATCATTATTTCTGTATCATTTAATCTTTACAACAGTTGGTGAGGGGGGTTTTATTATTATTAGCATCATCGCCATCATCATCCTCATTTTGCAGATGACAGAAGGGCAGAGAAATTAAGGGACTTGCCCAAGGTCACCCTTAAGCAAATGGTGAGGCCATCAAAAATGGCCTGAGGTGGTCTGAGTCCAGAGCTGGGCTCTTCCACCGCTAAGCATTACACCTTCCCTTTGGGATCACCTAGCTGACTGGGGTCCTCTGTGACCCCAGATATTTTTCCAGTCATATGCATTCTTTGCAATCTTATGCCTGGTCCTAGATGCATAAACCTGCCATCTTGTAATGGTGCTTAGTGACTTGCATCTTGTTCTTCACCAAGTCCTGATTGCCAACCCCCAATAGATTATGGAGGCTCAGGGGTGGAAGTTTAGCATGGGGGTGAAGGTAGGAGTTGGAGGCTGGGGCCAGGTGCTATAGGGGCAGGAGGGGATTATGTGATGGAACAATACAGCTCCTGTGAGAAAAGTGGTAGATTGACATTTCCTACCCTCTCCTTGTGTGTCTTCCCCCACTGCAGAGGCTGTAAGAATTACACTTCCTGGGGCACCTGGGTGGCTGTCATTAAGTGTCTGCCTTCGGCTCAGGTCATGAGGGATCGAGCCCCGCATTGGGCTCTGCTCAGTGGGAAGCTTGCTTCTTCCTCTCCCACTCCCCCTGCTTGTGTTCCCTCTTTTGCTGTGTCTCTCTGGCAAATAAATAAATAAATAAATAAATAAATAAATAAATAATCTTAAAAAAAAAAAAAAAAGAATTACACTTCCCAGATGGTCTGGTCTTCTTTATGATCTTAAAAGACAGTGGTGCTCTTGGTGGTCCCTCATTTTGCAGCATGGTTCTTGAAGCTATTCCTGAAAACTCAGCATGGTGCCTTCATCTTCCTGAATAATTCTTTAAACACTAGTAGATCTTCTTCAGCCTAAACAAGCTGGGGCTCCAAGTAGATTGTGTCTCTGCTACTGAATCCTGACCAATACAGCATCTGACAGGTGGAAACTTAACCGTGACTCAGGCGGAACACATTATATCAAATATTATCAAATATTTTATTTTTTTAAAAGAAAGTACAGAGAATAAGGTGACAAACATTCCTGTATCCACCACTCAGCTTAAGAAATAAAACATTACAAATAAAATTGATACTGCCCCATTTCCCTTTTACCATATGAAGCCCCTTCCTCTTGCCCCAAGGGCCTACCATCTTGAAATTGCTATGCGAGTGTTTACATTTTTACTTTGCATGTAGCCCTACACCACATACGCATGATTTGGCATGTAACCTTCTGTAATTTTGCTATTACTGTTACTTAACATTATATTTTTGAGATTTGCCAATACTGATAATTTGGTCACCTCATTTTATTCTTTTTAATGGCTGGCTGGGATTTCATGTATGAATATATTTCATGCACAATTCCAACACAGTCTATTCTGCTCCTGATAAGGGATGCAGTTTAACTTTCTAGGGTCTTTCGGGAGTAGCAGTTCAAATATCTTTAGGACAGACAGATTCATGTATAATACACTCTACTGATAATAGGGACTAGTGACCCTGGTGACCAAGGCATTCATATTTATGACTTAAAACAGTGCAGTGGCCAAACAGATCTCATCCTTGGAGCACAATCATCCCAGGGCTCCACTCTGCTATTCCCAGACGTACCACTGAGGCTGTCCGTGCCAGACAAGGTTCCGTGCCAGACAAGGTCCCGTGCCAGACAGTAGCAGACTTGCTACCAGGAAATGAAAATCGAGATGAAGTGGGTGACTAACTTCTGAAGTCCCAGCAGCCATGGCCCCCAGGTTCTGGGAAGATGCTGATGAGCTCATTGACTAATCATGGAGAAATTCTAACACCTTTGCCAGGAATTCTGGATAAAATGTGTAGCTTAGCTTGAATGATTCAGGAGAGTTTATCAACCAGGCCTTAAAATGAGTTACTTTGTCACCTAAAGTTACTGAATCATAAAAAGTGGAGATGCATTTGCTATGGTTCAGTTCCGGTCAGCGGAACAACCCTTGTGGGCAGAGGGGAAAGGAAGAGCTTTGCAGTCAAGCACGCATAAGCTCTCATTCTGCGCTTTCTCCGTATGTGACCTTGGACAAACAGCTTCCTATCTCGGAGCTTTGGTTCCTTTGTCTCTAAATGGGAGGTTAAAATAATAATAAGTGGATATGGCTGACCTGGTGCTCCACTCCCACTCCTTGGGGTAACGGTCTCCAGACTTCCTTCTGGGGAACCACCCCTCCCCCGTTCATAGTCCACACATTTTAGGTGGAGCTTCCACTCTTAGCTTCAGAAGTGGATGTGGGTCTCAGACCTGGGTAACAAGATCACCGTGTCCCCGGTCTAACCACTGGTTCAGAGGCAGGCATATGATGCAGTCAAAGCCAGTGACTTCTATTGGAACTCCAGGGGGCTCTTTCCTGCTGAACTTGAATTTAGGAGGATGTGAGCCTGGAGTTGCAAGGAGTCACCAAATTTCTGACCAAGAATGAAAGCCATTCAGCAGACTGCATTGCTGAGAGGTAAAAAGAAGCATTATTTGAGTTCCTGGATCATAAGCTGATGATCTTCCTGCGAGTTCCTGGATCATAAACTGATTCAGGAACTCAGTGAACTTAATGAAGGCCAAGATCAACTTTTGGGATTTTCAGTGTTCCTTATTAATCTGTTCATGTGTTTTGCTTAAGCCAGCGTGAGTTAGTTTTCTGTCACTTGCAGGATCGTAAGTTTTGACCAACACTGTCTCATTGGGAGCTGTAAGGAGTGACTGTGATGACATGGAAGAGAACTACTGTGGTCCAGATTCCCTCCCCCCACCTGTTCTTGCTCTGATCCAGAGATATCTTCACTTGACTCCTTTTTACTTTTAAGCAATCCCGAAATCATTCTGAGCTTCTAGAAACAGAAACTATGATATATTAGAAACTCGAACAAATTAAAGATGCTCACTTAGAAAAGATTGCTTGGCAAAATAATAGCTTTCTTGAAATACTCTAAAAGCCTGCCATATGGAAAAGAACTGGATTTCAATTTGAAGAGCAGAATCGGGTGATTGGGTGGGAGTCGGCAGAAGATGCTCAGCTTCAGTGTGAGGAAGGGGCATTTAGCAGCAAACTCCGGATTGCACCTCCGAGTCCTCAGTTGCCCATCGCAGGAGACCTTCGTGTCAGAAATGAACACTCACTGGCTGTGATTTGTGGAGGGGACACGTACTTCAAGGAGACAATCACCTGGAATGACCACTGAAGCCCTCTCACTTATCAGATGCTGGGATTCTAAATAAAGTGCCAAACAATGACTATTTATGCCCCTAATCTAAGAGCATCCCTAATTTTTCCAGTGTAAGAGGGTTTTGAGTCATTTGAAGATATAAACTTTTAGGAAGGTAGATGAAATAGTCAAATGTCTATTTATACTTTTATTG
This sequence comes from Callorhinus ursinus, assembly GCF_003265705.2. NCBI lineage: Eukaryota > Metazoa > Chordata > Mammalia > Carnivora > Otariidae > Callorhinus > Callorhinus ursinus. The sequence goes on along the minus strand of NW_027397066.1, from coordinate 20,446,788 downwards.
TATCAGCCACATAAATCATCACACTTCTGTATTATGTAAAATTATCATATGTGAATTTAGAAAAGTTGCATTCTCGTGCTCGCTTCGGCAGCACATATACTAGAAAAGTTGCATTCTCCATTCTCACATTTAATGAGATCACATTCAAGTCCTTCACGTGCACTTGGACATTGTTTTTTTTTTTATTACAATCCCTTTTGAACCATATAATGTTGGATTTGTTCAAGTGTTTGACTTTTAGAGCTATGCGCTTATGAATATGTAAAGCAACTCAAAGATAGACACTAGGGCAGGAAAAATACCTTTTTTATTGTGAGTCTAAAACTTTCTAGCCCCGGAGGCGCCTGGGTGGCTCAGTTGGTTGAGCGACTGCCTTTGACTCAGGTCATGATCCTGGAGTCCCCGGATGGAGTCCCGCATCGGGCTCCCTGCTCAGCGGGGGGTCTGCTTCTCCCTCTGACCCTCTTCCCTCTCATGCTCTCTATCTCTCATTCTCTCTCTCTCAAATAAATAAAATCTTAAAAAAAAAAAACTTTCTAGCCCCTAACCTCTCTGGTTTCATTGTAAGTGATTTTTTTTTAAGATTTTATTTATTTATTTGAGAGAGCACAAGAAGGGGGAGGGTCAGAGGGAGAAGCAGACTCCCTGCTAAGCAGGGAGCCTGATGTGGGACTCGATCCCGGGACTCCAGGATCATGACCTGAGCCGAAGGCAGTCGCTTAACCAACTGAGCCACCCAGGTGCCCTCATTGTAAGTGATTTTTAAGGAAATGAGTCTTCTTGGAAACTAAGCTATTACCACAGAGCAGAATAAACCATCCTTAGGAACTAATAGAATGTCCTCTGAATAAGGGAAGGGACAAAACCTCATTTATGGTGTGAAATATGAAAATATGACAACAATTTAGATATGCAGATGCAAAGAAAAATATGAGAAGGAAGACACCAGAAGGTTAATAGTCTGGGTTATTATCCGAGCTTTGGTTATTATGCATGCTGTAGTTTTGTTTTTCATTTTTTTCTGTATTTCTAAGTTTTCTGCAATCAGCATGAGTAACTTCTACATTGAGGAAGAAAAGAACTCGTGATAAAAATAAATACCTGAGTGGCAGTTATAGAGCATAAACCCCTGTTCCAGATTCCATGAGGCTCATAGATGTAGCTGGATCAGAGGTCACAAACTCAAACACTTCCATGTAGCATGAATGACGGAAGTGGGCCAATTATAATACAACAGGGAGTGCGGAGGCTGTGGCAAATAGGACTGTTTGCCTAACTGAGACAGGGGAAACGGTTATTGTCATGGAAGCATGTGACCCCAGGGATAGCAAATGCTCTGATACTGGATCTTTATGTTAAACGCTGCCCACGACAAAATCCATGTTTGGTTTGCCCTTGTCTCTGAACTCTAAGTTAGACAGGGTTTTCTTTTTGTCTGATTTAGGTATTCAAAGTTCTGGCTTTTCGGGCCAAACTACAGATTTTATGTTGTGTTTTTGTTTGTTTGTTTGTTTGTTTTAAGGTTTATTTATTTGAGGATGAGAGAGAGAGAGCATGAGCGGGAGGGGCAGAGGGAGAGAGAATCCCAAGCAGCCTCGGTACTGAGTGGGGAGCCCAGTGTTGGACTCTGAGATCAGGACCTGTGCCAAAATCAAGAGTCAGACGCTCAACCGATGGTGCCACCCAGGCATTCCCAAACTATAGATTTTAATTGCCCTGTTCCTCTTCAGTCTTCCCAGCTCTCTACTGACCTATTTCACCATTAGCAGTAGTTCCCAAAGTGTGTTCCATGGAACATGAGATGTTCTGTGAAAAGAAAAGGGAGGGTTCCGTGGTGAAATATGTCTGAGAAACACTGCTCTTATATTTCCTACCCAGAGTTTCACAATGGACACGAGCATTTTAAAGTCCCTGAGACATCCTGCAATTTACTAAGCAAGCGGACTTTGCTTAATCTAGCATTTTCCAAACTCACTTGACCATGGAATCCTCTGAGGGCATAACTTCTATTAACATGTTACTGCTACAGATGTAGTGGACCATGGAACAGTTCGAGAAACGCAGATCCAGGTTATTTGGTTATTAAATGAATGTCAAATTTCTTTTCCTTAGATGTGGAAATGCTTGGAGTGTTGCAAAAGAATAAGCCGAGAAAGATGCTGAGTGTATTATGACTGGTCCATGTACCTCATAGTGACAAAAAGTGTGGTCCTCAAAGCCAGACTTCCTGGGTTCAAAGGCCAGGTTCTGCCTTCTTAGTGGTGTGACCTTGGACAAGTTATGTAACTTCTCTGTGCTTCAGCTCCCTTGACATAAAAGGAGATAGAGTGCCCATCTCAAGAACGTGTGCAGAATGAACTGTGTGCAACGTAGTAACATTCCTGGCATGTTGTAGGTGCTCAATAAATGCTAGGGACTGTTATGCTCACTTCCCTGCTCACCACACTGGCTAGTGCATAGCTAATAATAATGGCTATTATTAATATATTATGATTATCTACATATTTTAATAGCTAACATATACTGGCAGCTTACGATGTGCCAGGCACTAAGCTAAATCAATTATCTCCTTACAAAAATTGTATGAGGTAGGTATTACTGTTGATCCTATTCTATACATGGGAGACTGAAGCTTGGCAAGGTGACGTGACTTGCCCTAGATTAAGAGCTAGCAACGGGAGAGCCAGGATAAAGCCCCACTGATTGGACTTGAAAGTCCACCCTTGTAATTGCTGTGCTCTGCTTTTGTTAAAAGGTGCAGTCTTCACATTTCATTTTACTTATTTATTTGAGAGAGAGAGAGAGAGCATACATGAGCAAGGGTGGGGAGGGGCAGAGGGTGCGGGAGAGAGAAAGTCTTAAGCAGGATCCACGTCCATCTCAGAGCCCGATATGGGGCTTGATCTCACGACCCTGAGATCATGACCTGAACAGAAATCAAGAGTCAGCTGCTTAACCCACTGAGCCAGCCGGGCGCTCCCAGTCTTCACATTTTAGAACACGAAGGGATCTCGATGGTGAGCTAGAGAAAATTCACTTGTGCCTCCATTTTACTGAAAACAAGGTCCAGAGGGGTTGTGTGACCCACTGGAGGTCAAGTACATGGGTGCAGAACTGGGAATAAAAGACAGGAAAGGAAGAGGGATGGGATTGGAGGGAGACACGGAGGGGAGGAAGAGGGTAAGACCAAGACTTCTATATTGGCCATGAAGGGGATCAGAATATGCCACCCCAAAATATGCCACCTTGGCATAAGGATTATTTTGAGCTGAAGGCAATTAAGAAACAGCAGACCCAAGAAAAGCTCTTTACTCTCCCACTTTCCACCTAAAAGCAGGGCATAAATTTCCCTGTATAAAGATGTACCCACGTTCCTCTCCTGTACTAGAAAGAGGAAAATACTCTTATCCCTGGAGACAGTACCAACTTGAATCTGCATGAACAAGTCTTTCTGGAAGAACTCTTATCTTCCATGAATTTATCCCATATGCTCACCTTCCCACAATTTACTACCCCTAGAGGTCCCAAACCTTTTCCTTTGTCTTATCACTTCCCCCCAAAAATTTCTCACTCTTTGTTAAAATGGTATATAAGCTCTTAGGCTAATGGCCTTCTTTTTCTTCGAGACTCTCGTGTATATGTAGAACGTAAAATAAAATTGTATGCCTTTTCTCCTGTATTTCATCTGTATTTTGTCAGTTCAATTTGCAGGGCCCTGGGTACAAAACCTAAGAGGGTAGAGGAAAAAGTTTTTTCCTCCCTTACAGTCACATCTAGGAAAAGCCTATTAGTCATCCAAAAGGATGGTCAAGAAGTCAGTTGGGTCTTCAAGCCTGTAGCTCAAGTGCCAGGTTGGGTGTGGAGATGCATCTCTGATTCTGGGCAACTGTGCCTGCCAGATGCATCTTCCCTGCCAGGAGCCATACGAGACACTGCCCCTCCCTTACCCCTCATATCCTATGGAATCTCCAAGTCCTACAGGCCCTACCTCTACACAGCTTCTAGAGCAACCACCTCCCTCCACTCCCGTGTCCCCCTTCTTCAGCAGGCCCACCATCATCTCTCACACGGATGCTTACACCTGCCTTCAACTTGGCCTCCCCAGCTCCAGGTTTATCCCTTCCAATCCAACCTCCATACTACAGTCAGGACAAATTTGGTCCTATGCTTTGTCTGCTTAAATACCCTTCTGTGACTTTCCTTTGCTTGTCTCATATCCTCCAGCTGTACCCACAACCCGCAGTTCCCTGGGGGCGCCATGTTCTCTCCCCTCGCCTAGTTCTGGCATATGCTACTTCTTCTGCCTCAAGTACTCTCTGTTCCTTCCATCTTCTTCATCCTGCTAATTCACATCCGTGTTTCAGCTCTTCCTCTAGAGACCCCCTCCTGCCCCCCACCTCTGGGTCACTTCCCTCCAAGGACCCTCACAATGGCTTGTACTTATGCTCATCAAAGCATTCTCCATGTTGCCTTCACTCTTCTGTCTCCCCCAACAAAATGGGAGCAACTCGAGGGCAGGGGTGCATCTTTGCACACCCAATGCCTGGCACAGAGTAGGCGGACAAGAAATATTTTAAAAAATAAATCATTACATAAGCAGGCAATGGACGCTAATTTACACCCTTGCAGTTTAAATCCTTATCATCACTCTGACTTGATTTGGCCATTCTTTGTATTAGATAACATGACTTCTGGACCTACAGTGTGAATGCTAGCTGCATACGTAAGGCAAGATCCCCCACGGCCAACTTCCTTAGAATGTGCTATCTATGACATTTCCAACCAAACTTTATATAGAGCTGCTTGACTAATGTTAACTTGGTTCCAGGAAAAAAAACATCATTCCTTGTTCAAATTCTGGGCTCCCGGCTTCTAGATGGGCTGTGTCATGGGAGACCATGGCCTGGTGCCAGGGAGAGGAGAAACCGGTTTGCTCATTCACTTGGAACATATTCATGGAAAGCCAACTCTACAGCCAGGAAGACAAGTGGGGTGTTGTGTCTGTCCACCTGGGGCAGTTTTAATGAAGGAACCTGAAAGCCAGTCCTTCTTAGCAGCCTCATCTGACAAAACCGGACACCCCAGACCAGGCCCAGATGTCCTTACCTCAGATACTCTCATTTTGGAAGGCCTGGTTACTAGAAATGAGAATCTGGGTTACCAGGTACAATACAGGACACCCAGTGAAATTTGAATTCCAGATAAATAATAAAGGAATTTGTAGGATAAGTATGCCCCACATATTGTGTGGGACATACTTATGCTAAAAAATGGATTCATCGTGTGTCTGGAATTCAAATTTCACTGGGTGCCCTGTATTTTTATTTCCTAAATGAGGTTGAGGCCTGGGATCCTGGAAGAGCATGTTTTCCCTGCAGGCACCCCTCCCCACCTCCAATGCTAGGCTGCTCAGGGACAACAGACCGACTCCACACGCTGGAGGAGGGATTTAGCAGTCAGAGACTGTGTCCGTTCAGGGCACAGGACTGTGTCAGGTGGTGTGGGAGGCAGAAGGAGGTCCCCAGGAGCGCCTGGGTGGTGCAGTTGGTTGAGCATCCGGCACTTGGTTTCAGCTCAGGTCGTAATCTCAGGGCCATGAGATTGATACCCATGTCAGGCTCTGCACTCAGTGGGGAGTCTGCTTCTAACTCTCTCTCTCCCTCCTCCCTCTGCCCCTCCTGCTCATGTTCGCTCACTCTCTCTCAAATAAATAATCTTAAAAAAAAAAAAGAAGAAGAAGAAGAAGGAGGAGGAGGAGGAGGTTCCCAGATTCAGCTGCACATTAGAATCACTGAGGTAGCTCTAAAAACATCTCAAAGCACAGGCCATGTCCAGATCAGTTAAGTCAGAATCGCTGGGGCTGGGACACAGGCTTGGGTATTTTTTAAAGCTCCCATAGAAGATTCCATTGTACAGCCAAAGCTGAGAACCAATGACCTATGACTCTTTTCTTCCCTCACACAAGTCATGGGCGAATTATCATCCCTCTTCACGGAGTTTGCTGATCTGCCATTCATCCAGCAAGCAGTCACCAGAGGTCTGAGACCCTAATTGATGTGCTGTGGTATCTGATGCCACATGAATTGCAGTTCCGAGTCCCAACTTGGTCGCATATGAGCTGGAGTCTTGCCTTGAGCAAGAAGAAGTGGCTTTAGGGCTCCAAGCCTCAGCCTTCCTTTTGTAAAGCCGAACCCCTCAGGTGGGGTAGATGGTGCCAGCCCACCGGCTTTGCAGGGTAGCATGGGGATTAGAGTTAGGGTAAGAGTCACGGTGAGGGCCTGGTGAGTTCCAGACGCTGCAGGGCTCAGGAGCACCTCTCAGAGTTAGCATTCAGAGATATCTACATCAGAATTGGAAACTGCACTTGAAACAGATCCCTCCCCCCATAATGTTTAGGCACATTAAAGTCTGAGAAGCACTTAGGATACAAATGTGGATTCAGTGGGCCTAGTGGGGGCAGGGGCCTGAGAATCTGCATTCCAAGCAAGTTTCCAGGGGACACCAGTACTGGGGGCGGTGGGGTGGGGATCACACCTGGGGCACCGAGGGTCTAGAACAGTGATTCTCAGCTTTGGCTTTCCTCTGGGGTCTCACTGGAGGCCACATCAGACCCCACTCTGGGCCAGCTGATTCAGAATCGGGGGTGGGGCCCCGAGCATAAGCATGTCAAAAACATCTCCCATGTTGCCCTGGAAAATCCAGCTCAAAACCATGAAGGCAAACAGCTTCATTCTTGTCCATGTTCCCTCTATCCCACTGCCACGTTGTTTTAGGGTGGCTCTACAACGTCTTCCTTTCCACGGCCCTGTTCTGAAATAGCTCATGTCCAGGTGGCCCCAGGCCCAAACCAGCACTTCCACGACTTCCCTTTCCATTCATCTTATACACGCGGCTTTAAGATCCACCATCATCTTGAAGCACCCTACTTCACTGGCTGAGAAACTTCCATCTTCCAAACAGCAGTGTGCTGGGAAATGCTTAAAAATTGCCCTTAACTCCCACGAAGAAGAAAGAAGAAGAAGAAGAGGAAGAAGAAGAAGAAGAAGAAGAAGAAGAAGAAGAAGAAGAAGAAGAAGAAGAAGAAGAAGAAGAAGAAGAAGAAAGAAGAAAGAAGAAGAAGAAGAAGAAGAAGAAGAAGAAGAAGAAGAAGAAGAAGAAGAAGAAAGAAGAAAAGAAAAAGGAATTTGGGGCATTGTGGGAACCATGATTATCATGCAGGGAAGGGACCCCACTCACAGTTGTCACTCTCTTGAGTATTTTACAAGTACTCTTCAGCAGGCTTCTTCTCCATCCCTAAGCCCCTTCCCCGGAGCCTTGGGGTCCAGGTACAGACATACACGCTCGGTCCCCTCAGCCAGCCAGCCTCCTCCACTGGGAAGTGGGCTTTGTGCTTCTGGTCTCCTCATCCCGAGGCTCCTCCGCGGCTGCCTCTCTCCAGGGCTGCCAAGGGGCAGGAGCAGCGTGTGCGTCCTCCCCTGGGCCTGTAAATTAGTGTGTGGAAGGAGTCCTCTACGATCCACAGAGGAAAGGCCACTGTCCATGAGACGTCATTACGGTGAGGAGAGTTTCTGCATCTGTGAAATGGGCTTTAACGAGGCCGCCTGTTTACAGAGGGCCTGGGAGGAAAAGGCTTGTAATGGGGCAGGGTGCTGGCGAGTCTGGCCGCTGTGGGGGGGGGGGGGTTGCACTGAGGAGGCTGGGAGCTCCTATCCCCCTCACTCAACCGGAATCGCACACAATACAGGAGTGGGGGGTGCAGAGGATCAGGCCCGTGGGTGAGCGTGTGGGTGAGCGTGTGTGAGAGAGCATGTGGGAATGTGTGTGAGCGCGCGCGCGCCTGTGTGTGTGTGGAGGGAGTATGTGCAGGTGTATTCATTACCAGGGTGGCTAGGTAAGGTCCTAGCCTTGAGGTCAGGAACAACTCATGTGTTTCTATCCCAAATTCCAAGAACTCTTTAAGCTCCAATTAGTTATCACTCAGGTGATGTTGCTATTCTGGTTTTGGACCCATGCCCTGCAGGACTCCTCTGGGTGCTGGGGAAAGGAAAGTGGAGGGGCTAGGCTGTGGCCCACCCCACCACCTTTCAGCCCAAATTGCTCCATGTGTATCTGTTTTTATAACAGATTTCCTTCCAAGATGTCATTTGAAGCCAAGGGTCAGTGGCTTCCAAATGCTTCAAAAACACAGGTTGGGGGCAGGGGGAGGACGCAAATGAAATGGGCTCTCACCCAGTGTCACAACAGCATACCATTAAGCAACACAAACTTTAGGGACAGGTGGCCTGGGTCTTTGCTGTGTGATCTTGGACAAGTTGCTTCCCGTCTCTGTGCTCTTTCCTGAACATGGATAATAACAGCAGCTGCCTCCTAGGGCAAACATGAGTTTGTACTTGTAAAGCACCAGGGGCTGTGCCTGGCACTCAGCAGGGACTCTGAAATGTCGGTCATCGTTGGTAGCCATGATTTTCCTTTGTCAAACTTGTCACATGCAGTGCTCAATACTTCCACATACATTTCTTCATAGAATCTGCTCAGTGACCATCTAAACTAAAAATATACGTTGGTCCATTTTATTTTATTATTTTTTAAAGATTTTATTTATTTATTTGACAGAGACACAGCGAGAGAGGGAACACAAGCAGGGGGAGGGGGAGAGGGAGAAGCAGGCTTCCCACCGAGCAGGGAGCCCGATGCGGGGCTCGATCCCAGGAGCCTGGGATCCTGACCTGAGCCGAAGGCAGACGCTGAATGACTGAGCCACCCAGGCGCCCCTACTGTTGGTCCATTTTATGGATATGTTGGTCCATTTTAGAGATAAGGGCCTTCTGGGTTGGGAGGTCAGTGGAAGTCTCAGAGCTAGAGCCTGCATCTTGACCTCTGAGGCCAAAGCTTCCTGCAGCAGCTCCCGGCACTAGCAGGGCGGGGCTGTTTCTCAGGCAAATATGGCCCCCCAAAGTCAGCCCCTTCCCCACACTCCGGCATCCTCTACCTTGCTCTGTCCATCCAGGCCAGTGGCCAGTTCCAAGGAGGAACTTGTCTCCCCCCAAACAGTGAAAGTAAGACTAGTAGTGGTACAACCCCAAACAGTAGTAGCTGATGGGCAACCGGCTGAAGGGGGACCTGGTAGCCAGGAGCAGGGTCAAAGTTTTTCTAAGCTACCCCCATCCGTCTCCAAATGCGTCCTATGGATCTCCGTTTCAGAGCCTCCAGGGACTCTCATTAAAATGCAGATGTCTTGGTCCCCAAAGCATTAAATCTCAATCTCAAGAGGCCCAGGAATCTGAATTTAACAAGCACCTCAGTGTGGATTCCGAAGACAGAGCCCTTATGTTCAGGCCCAGTGCAGGGTGGAGACAGGATGGGTTCGCTCATCCGAACTTCTCCCTGTATCTCCTGCCCCAGAACCAGGGCTGAGCCCCCTCTCCTAGAATGCCGGCCCCAGAGTAGCGAGACTTTCCCAGCCAGGGCCCAATGCCACCTAGCTGTGCAAGACTCAGCCTGCCCCCAGACAGGCACTCAGATCCCGTGAGGCTCCCGAGACCGGGGCTGCTCAGCTGCATCAGCCTGTCCTGGGTTTGGGGCATGCCTCCAAGATCTTCTCCTGCAGGTGATTTTTCCTTGTTTCTCCCTCTTGTCAGGTGCAACCCCTTCTAGTCCATCCTGCCATGACTCCTACCTTTTTCTCGTCTGTAAAATGTAGGCATTGATTTCACATTATTCTGAGACTTCTCGAGCAATACTGAAGCAGCTGGGTAGCCAACACCTGCTGGCCCCTTTTCTAGATGTGGCACCCCTACCCTACACCACACATACATATTTTCATGAAGTGATTATGGATGGGGACCCCCAGTGGGTGCTGGAGGCAGCCATGCACCCAAGGGGAGTTTCTGGGAGCCATGTTGCAGCTCTCTTCCTCACAGGAGGGTACCGTGACCCCGAACAAGGAATGTGAAGTGAATCAGGTGAAAAGGTAACTCCACAGACAGTGTAAAGAATGGAAGTTAGGAGAAGACTTTGTTGGGAGGTGTGTTGTAAAAAGTTAAAATGCAAAGATGATCTTCATTCAGTCATGTGTTGTACCAGTCGTGGATATAAGAGGAAAGCAGGATGTGACCCAACATACTGCAGGTGTGAGCGGGGTGCATTCTTGAGGAATGAGTAGGATGCAGTGGAATGGATTGAGCAAGGGCCTGGGCTTTGGTGTTGGATCCATCTGGGGCTTACTGCAGGCCCATCGCAAGCTGTGTGGCCTCGGGCAAATTCCTTAACCTCTCTGAGCCTCATGCCCCCATTTATACATGGGTCGGTCACAAAACACCTCATGGGTTTGTGGTGCAGACCAAACAAGATCATGTGTGCAGGAGCATGCTTAGCCCAGTTGAGTGGCACATACTATGTGTCTAATAACGTATCCCAAACACCATGATTTCTAGTCTTTCTGGATGCTCCAAACTGACAGCTTGGGGAGGGAGAGGCCTTCTAGACTGAGTCCTTGACCGAAAGGCAACTGCGCGTTCTGGTTTCCAGGTGTGAAGTAGGCAAGGAAGCCATGCGGCTATGAGCGATAGTCATGTGATGCCTTAAATGGCCTTATAATAATGCATAGTAGATAAATATCTGCTGCCTGAGCCTAGACGCTTCCCCAACAAGCAGACGCTTTGATTCTGCTCAAAGGTTCAAGCCTGTTCTCCTGGGAGGCCCCTCAAGCTTCTAGAGGAAAGTTCCATTGTTTCACAAACAATAGTATCAGCCAAGCTGGCAGCAATGACAGTGCCCGGGCCTCAGCGATGGGCGAGGCTTCTCGTTCAGGCCTCAGATGCCCTCTGGAGTGTGTGCCGTGATGGCTCGTCTCCATCTTCCAACACTGGTGTTTGAGGCCCCCAGCCCGTGTGCGGCCCGGCCAGGACGCGAACCCGTGCCTGTGCGTGCTACTGAGCACGTGGCCATGTTGCCTCCAGACATCAGTCAAGAGGTCAAAGGGAGAGATGCTGCTAGGACAGGGAGAGAAGGAGAGAAGAAAGAGCCTAGAAAACCCTATCACAAACGACTACCCCAAATCATGCGCCCTGTGTCTGAAATTAAGAGGAGCAATGAGGATGAGGGCGCAGAGAACAGTCAGGAAGCTTGCGGTCGGGATCGGGTGCAGGTGGAATCTCTCCCTGACATCCTCCTTCTTTGCATGACCCCTGTGATCTCCAAATCCCTCAAGAAGTCAAACACTTTGCAATCAGATTAAAAACCAAACCAAACCTTGCTGGCCGGGAGAAGGTGGGGTTGGCAAGGCCCAGGGATTAAAGGCAAAGTCCCAGAGCAAAGTTTGACAATGACAGCCTGTTTGTCCGGGGCCGCCGGTATGCCTGTGGCTAGCCGGTGTGTGTGTGTATGTGTGTGTGTGTGTGTGTGTGTGTGTGTGTGCGCGCGCGCGCACATGCACATGCAAGCGCAAGGACAGGGTGCAATGCGCCTTCCCAGGCCACTGCCCTGGGGGTGCCCTGCACCACAAGGGCCTCTGGAGTGGGCAACGTGCAAGGGCCAGAAGATGATGGCAATGAACCACAACCACAAGGGGTGGCAGAAGACTCAAGTGACTGGAAAGGAAGAGAAGGACTTGACCTGGCTGACGGTGGCGAGGAATGAAAGAAGCCTGGCGGAACTTTCTGCAGGGGACGCAGGAGTCAGTCAGGGGAGGGGACCCAAGCCTCTCCTGATGGCCTGCAGCCTGGGCGTCTGGTCCCTCACCCTTGCAGGAGCCTGCACACCTCTGCTCAGGCCACACTGAAGGAGACTGTCACGCTATCCCATAGGAAGTGGGGGAAATGCACTGCACAGTGAAGTCTCCTAATTCTGGAAACCAGAATTTTGAAGACCAGGAAGGAGGGAAGGAAGGAAGGAAGGAAGGAAGGGAGGAAGGGAGGAAGGGAGGAAGGGAGGAAGGGAGGAGAGAGGGAGGGAGGGAAGAAGGAAGGTTGGTTTCAAACTTAGAAATAAATTATCAGTTGTCTCCTATCAAAAAAAAAGTGTTCAAATCTAAATCTACCACAGCTTTCTTTAACTAGAAACTAGCCTGGTCCACTTGAGCATATGTTTAGAGCTCATTAACTACATTAGAGAAGGGCAAAAGGGCAAACAAAAAAGCAAAACAAGCAAACAAAAAAAAACCTTAAAATTCCAGGCATTTGGTCACCCACAAAAGACTGCTAAATTCCCACCAACCTACTGATGGTGTAGGTTAATGAGGAGGGGGAAAGTTTCCTGATGGTGTAAACCAATGGAAATTTTATGTTAGGGTCAACTTAAAGGACTCAGACATACATACCCCAAACCCTCAGGGTGATCAGAACCCAAAACATAAATACGATAAGACAAAGACTCACAATGAGTTATCAATGGGTCCTGGAATCCTTTATGCCCTGGGAACAACTCTTTTTCCACAGAACAATCCTCAGAGCCACTTTATAGACCAACACAAACCTGCCGAGCGAGCCTTGACTTGGCAGATAGCTCCAGGTTCAAATTCCACTCTGCCTTACCCCTAGCGTAATTGACCTTGTGCGAGGGCCTTAATCTCCCTAAGGCTCAATACTCTGAGCTGTAAAATAGGGTTCACAGAGTCATACGAAGTCAAACACGTTTAAATAATTATCGAGCACCTATTATAGGCCAATCTCTATTCTAGGCAATAGGGCTGCACAATGAACAAGACAAAGGTCTGCCTTTGTGGAGCTTACAGCCAAGAGGGGCAAGATGAACAAGAAACATGTAAACAAATAGGGTAGAGCAGATGATGATGCTGGGAGGGGGGACAGGAAGAAGTGGGAACATGACTGCTCTTTGATTTAGGGGGATCAGGCAAGGTTCATGATAAGGAGACATGAGGCAGTAAGTCATGCATATATCTGGGGGAAAAGGGTTCCTACAGAAGGAACAGCCGAACAGAGATCCTGAGGCGGGAGCCTGCTCGTTGCTTTCCTGTAACAAGGAGAGCATCTTAGTTGGAGCACAGTGAGCCAGGTGGGGTGAAGGAGATAAAGTCGGACAGATGTTCGAGTGGCAGGATGCAGGAAAGAAGATCTGGATTTTACCCTGAGTAAGCTGGGAAGCCAACGGAAGGATATGTTTGGCTTCTGTTTAGAAAGTCCTCTTGTCCGGTGCAGAGATAAGAAGCTGGAAGGGACAAGAGCAGAGAGACCAGTCGGAGGCCATTGAAATATTGCAGGCAAGCGATGATGGTTGTTTCAGGGACTTGGGCTGAGCACCTGGAGGCAAGGAATTGCCACTGATGGAAAAAAGGGAAACTGCAGGAGGGGCAGGTTTGCAGAGCAGAAATCAGCTTAGTGTTGGGCGTGTTGAAGTTTCAGAAGTCTATTGGTCAAGCAAGTGGAGATATGGAATTGACAGTTGGGTATATGTGCCCAGAGGTTTGGTTACTCTCAGCCAGGGACTAAGTATAGACAGAGAAGAGAAGAGTTCAAGGACTGCAGGGCTTAGAGGTCAAGGACAGGAGGACAAAAAGCAAAGAAGACTAGGAGGGGTGGGTGAGGCAAAAGGAAAACCAGGGTCCCCAAGGAGTCTGTGCCAGGGGTCGGCAAGCTTTTTCCAGAAAATGCCACATCATAAAAATTTTCGGGGGCGCCTGGGTGGCTCAGTTGGTTAAGCATCTGCCTTCAGCTCGGGTCATGATCTCTCCCTCTGCTCATCCACCCTACTAGGGCACTCTCTCTCTCTCAAATAAATAAATAAAATCTTTTAAAAATAAATAAATAAATATTTTCAGTTTTATCTGGTCTCTGTTGGCACCACTCCTCTCTGCCACTGTAGCATGAAAGTAGCCATAGATGATACGTAGACGAATGGCCATGGCTGAGGTCCAATAAAGTTTTATTTCTAAAAATAGGTGGCAGGGGGCACCTGGGTGGTTCAGTCGGTTGATCGCCCGACTCTTGATTTTGGCTCAGGTCATGGTCTCGGGATCGTGGGATCAAGCCTCACATCGGGCTCTGGGCTCAGTGCGGAGTCTGTTTGTCCCTCTCCCTCTGCTCCTTCCCCCCCTCCCCAGTCTCTAAAATAAATAAATAAAATCTTTTAAAAAACCCAAAAAACAAAAAACAGGTGGCAAGTTGGATTTGGTCTGCAGGCTCTAGTTTGCCAAACTCTGGTCAAGGCAGATGGTGCCCCAGGAGTCACGCAGTGTGGAGACGGAACCGAAGATGTGGTGTTCTGGAAGCCAAGCGGGCAGTGTTGCAAGAAAGAGTGAGAAATGGTACCAAATGCTGCAGACAGGTGGAGTCCCATGAAGGAAGAGAATCAGCCATCGGCTGGAAGACCACATTGGTCATGGCTGGCCTCTAGCAGAGCAGTTTCCCTGGAGCAGTGAGGTCGGAAGCCCAACTGAAATGGGCTCAAAAGAGGAGGGTAGGAGAGCATGGGCATAAACAACTCTTTTGGAAAGTTTTAGTTCCGGCAAAAAGGGGGTGCTCAGTAAATGGTCATTCCTTTTCCATAAATGGACCCATGATAGAGCAGTAATCACTGGTATAGAAGTGCTGAGTTTCAAGGCACCTGCACGGTGCTGGGCCTTTCAGTGACGGCAACGGGGCATTTTCACATTGCTTCAAGAAACTCACATCAGTTATTTGGATTCACAAGAGAAACAGATCCTCGGCGTCTAAAGTTGGGTTTGCAAGCCACTGTGAGTCTGATGGTGTGATCGCAGGCATCGTTCAGACGGGCCCTTGTATTACAGATCCCAAACGCAGCTGCCTGTTTATTTATGTCCCGTCCTGTAAGGAAAAAGACTGGAGACAGGTGTCTGCACCCTGGTTCGACCAAGTCCACACACGGCCAGAATGTTCCATTGTGGACTCAGAGAGCAGCCCGCACATTCTGTACGGCCAAGTGAGTTTTTCATCATCTGGGGTGAGTTATTGGCACAGGGGCTATCCAGTGAGAGAGCCTAAATTTATGCCACACGTTGTTTCCCCGGGAGCCCAAACTATTTCATATAAATTACCTCATTGATCTCCGAAGCCCTTGTGTGAGATTTAGAATTATTATTTCTTTTTCATCTTGACACCCAGCCTGTAGGAAGGCAATAAATACTACATTCTGGTGTTTATGATGTAGGACTGAGGACTACGTCGGTAAAATTTGTATCAGAGCTTTGGCCTCGGAGAGGAGCCCTGAGTGGGGAGATGAGTAGAAGTTCGGTCTAATGGATGATACTGGGTATGTTTGCTGGGCCCATCCACCACCAGCTCCTGCTGGCATGGGGGACCACATTTTGTACCTGCTTCCTTCTGTGTTCCCCCTCACCAAATGACAACTCACTGGACCCAGAGTGGATCCTACCCCCAGGGACAGTCAGTCTGTTAGCTGACCTGAAGCCCATGTCTATGCCCGGCATGACGTGATGATCTGGATCCGTGCCTGCCTCTCTTGGGAAAGCATCCCCCCGATCAGACGCAAGGAGATAGAAAGGAGCGGGCACACAGGGAGAGCCCCCACCACATTGACAGGACCACTCTAAAGCAAAGATCCATGAATTTCTGGATGTGAGAGGTCCCTGGCGCCATCTTGGAAACAGATGCCTGACAGATCACAGATCTATTCTTAGGGAGCCTGGACTCCACGGCAGCTCCAGTTCTCAACTTTCCAGGAGATTCTGTCTCCAACATGACTACAGGTATAGACCCGAGATCAGTTCTTTTTTTTTTTTTTTTTTTTGGTGGTGGTTGGGGGGCGGGGAGGCGTAGGAGACTCCAAGGGATCTTTGTTCTTTGTAGCCAAATATGCTCAACTCAAACCCTGATAAGGTCAATCCACAATGTCCAAGGCTTAGGAAATCTAAATAGGAAACTATTTAAATAGCTTATTGCTCTTGAACTTCTGTCTGCTTAAAAAAAAAAACACCAGGTAGAGGGGGTAGAAGCAGAGTGCCCAGGGGCCCTCTCCTTTTGTCTGTCTTCTCCCCAAAGTTCTGCACTGTTCTAGGCCACCTCTATTGCTTCAAGCCCAGAGGATCAACCTGCCCAAGCTCCTCATTTGTTTCAACAAACATTCCCTGAGCACCTACCATGAGCCCCCCACTCTAAGCACTAGGACTCCAGGAGTGAATAAGACAGACTCAGTCTCTGTCCTCCCGGGCTACAATCTGGAAGGAGAAACTGACAATTAAACAAACAAGGACACTATGATGTTGTGTGGCCTAACAGAGGATAATTGTGGGTAGAGGGAACCACAGAGTAGGTGAAGCAACTGCCTGTCTTGAGGAAATCCTGGAGGGCTTCCTGGAGAAAGTGGTATCTAAGCCAACACTTGATGGAAGGGTTGGGGTTACTCAAGGTGGAGGCAGAGGGTGTTCAGGGCAGAGGAAGCCAAACTTGCAAAGGCCAGGCCAAACCAGAGTCCCTTGAGCAATCAGATTAAGGGAAAACATAATCCAGGATCCCTCCCAGGGATGCCCCAATGGGAGGCTGGACCAGACACACTCCTCAGTTCCTTCTCACTCGTAGAGTTCTGATTCTGGGTGAAGCCTGGAATTCAGTCTGGGTCCACCTCAGAGCTGACCTAAATTTCCATCCTGGGCCTAGACGATCTTTCCATCAGAAAAGCTAAGCAAATACCAATGCAGCCCCACTCACAGGGTCCCAGTCAACCAGCACCGTGGCAGAGAGCAGGGGCTGTGGCCATAAACTCTGGCATATCTGCTGTTGGCACAGGAGAGAAGACACCGGGGCCTGGCTTCCTCAGGGGGGCTAGGGACTCCGAGAGTCGCCCAGAAGAGGGATAATGGCACATTTTCCTAAGGGTCTCCCTTCCACCATAGAATGTCTCCCAGGGCTGCCTGGGGATGGGTTCTAATGTGTTGCCAGCCCAGAATGGGGGGACACGGGATCTGGACTTTGCGTGTCCAGGCATGTACGTGGTAAAGAGAATTCAGCTTTCTACTCTGCTCTGCCACGGAGAGAGGCAGCAACACGTGCACACATGTGTGCAAGGCACACCCACACCCGTGCACACACAGGCACATGCACACACCCATCTTTTCCATCCAGGTGTTTTGAGTGGGCTGAATCTCTATCATAAAAGTCTTAAGTTCCTACTGCGGATCAGTGCAGGGAACATGGCTCTAAGCTACAGAATTCAGCTCAGGCCCCCAAATAAGTGTTCCCATGGGCCAGGTAGGTACTGTTTTTATTATCCCCTTTTATAGGTGAGCAAACTGAGGCCCAGAGAGGTAAAGTAACCAGCCCTCCATCACCCAGCTTGGAGGTGGGCAGCTGAGATAGGATTCTGCTAATCTGCTACTAGAGGTCAAGGGTCAGGGGTCAAGAACTACATCTATTTAACTTCCTCTGTGTAGCCCTCATGTCAACACCACCAGGGGCCCTATGCACACACCTTGTACGTGGGTTTTCATGCTGACCCACACATTAGACAGCTCTTTACTTCCGCTCCCCTGCCACACACCTTGTGCAGCGGAGGCTCCGGACAGACGGCACAGCTTAAATTACAAATATTTGTTGAATGAAATGATGAGTGCAGGGGAGTTCATTTTACCTTCCTGGCCCTTCATTTTCCACCTCTTCCCTTGTTTCCTCTCTCAAAGCATCATATCCCCCAAGACGCGCTTACCTCCGCACAAGATCCTCCTTTCCTTTCTGCCCATCTCCACCACCGGCGGGTCTTTCTCCCCCCACCTCTCCATACGCCCCAGGCTTGGCTGGACTCTGGGTTGAGACTGCGGTTCTGCCACTCACTAGCTCTGCGACTTTGTGCAAAATTTATTAACCTCTCCAAGTCTCTGCCGAGCTAATAGCCCTAACTTCTAATAGCAATGGATCAAAAAGGACAAGGTAGAAAGTCACTTGACAGTGCCCAGCCCACAGTAGGTGCTCAAAGAGTATTGTTCTCTTCCTCTTTCCCCTCCAAGCAGAAACGTTTGGACTTTCCCTGTATCATTCCCTCTATTCAAATAGAATTCCTTTTTTCAAAATATCTGGAAGGCGCATGATTTTTTTATTTTGGCTTAGAACCAATTCTAAAGCACCCCACATAGTTGCCTACCCATAAAACCATTAGCAATACTCCACTATCAAATAATTAATTATCATGTGTGCCCAAGGCTCCAATTTCCAGACTAATCAGAGGGTTCAGAAGCTTGCAGTTCTCTGAAGACTTGAACCAAATGATTTCCTGGAAACTGGAGTGGCGGGAACACACAGCCAGGGGTGACTTCTATCTAGAGGCCACGCCACCGGGAAGTGGCCAACCGGACTCAGGCCTGAAAAAGCTGGGACCGAATTCCAGTGATTGACATCTGAGGCCGCCAGGTTCTCACCAGCACTGAGAGTTCTGGAGCGAGGACTTGTAAATGGGTGAGTGGAAATCTGGAGAGAGTAAGAGCCCCATGCAAAATCAGTGTGGTCTTGAGGAATGAAACTCATGTGTTCTGTTTTTCCACCTTCGGCCCAAGGGCCATGACCACAATCGAAGTCAATGAGTCCGAGTTCCTGGAACTGTCTTACTGGCTAGAAGGCAAGCTCTCTAGTTCTTCCTTCATTTCTCTGCCAACTAAGATCAGCAGTAGAAATATTCCAAAGGCCCTCTCCGCTCTATCTCTAAGCCCCTTCCGAGTACTTCAGTAAATGCTTTGACTCAGATGATTGGCCAAGAAGGATTCTTGACTTTGGATTTTCCCAACACTAAACATTGTATCCAAACTAAAGAGAAGTTGACAAGTTCGGGAAGTTAAAAGTTAAGATGTTTCAGTTCCGTTCCATTTCTCTTGAGGGTCTACTCCATGAATTTTAAAGCAAATACATCTACAGTTTGTAATATGTTGTTCTTATGTAATCTCTCCCAGACTTCCAACCTTTAAGAAAAAAGGCCGGAGATAAGTTAAATGGTTTCTATTTACTACCACTTAATAACACAAGGTTTGACTAGAAAGTAATGGGGGTGACTTTTAGGATAAACACTCCAAAACTTTCCTAAGAGGATGAGTGTTGGCTTCAGAGCGGTTACCTTCAGAGATACGTTTCAATTTGGAATGGGTTGCAAAAGCTCAATCACATTCTGCAACTCCTCATTGAAAACTGCCGCCAATTTACAAGGCACTCCTAAAAATCTACTTTTGACTCCCAAATAGCATTCCATGGTGTGTCTACTCTGTATCAGTCTCCAGATTTGACCACCAATGGTTTGTGTCTACGTCCAAATATCAAATCCACCTTCAGAAGATTAAGCTTTGCCATCTTCAAGGGTGTACTGGTATCCAAAATGCACTGCAGGCTCTGAAGATAGTTCTCAAGGGAGAGTCCCTACCTGTGAACAATGGAAGCATTGTTTGAAAGTGAAACTTTCGCAGGTGGTGACCTGCAAGACCACATACCTCATTTTTATGCACCGAATCACACACTGCCTGACCCAGAAGAGGCAGGATGGCTGGGCTGGGACTGGGGTGATGGGTAGGGTCCCTGAGCATAAGCACCTCCATGGCGTCTGTGTCCAGATACTTCTCTCTCCACACCCTAGTCCCAGCCCTGCCTCAAGACTTTCCAGTTCAAATGTAGGCTGCTCCCCGCTGCCCCAAGTCTTTGTTAAAAGTATCGATCAGGTTATTTTATCTTCACATCTTATGAGTGGGGCTCGAAACAGTGATAATAGCAACAGAAAGAGAAAGCCACTTATGTTGAATTTACCGCCTCCCACAGCCTGGTGGATGCTCAGTAATGTTGATGAAATGAACGGGACATGAGATGCAATACTACGAAATCTGTTGTAACTGACAAATACATTATTCCTGTTATCATGGCCAGGGTTAGCCACTGGCGCCTCCATCCTGCCTTGCAGACTGCTATTAAACCACCACAAATGGGTGCTTTGTGAAATTTTTTTTTTATTTAAACTGTTACTAGTATTGATCTGTCTGAATACTGGCCTATTTTAAACATTGTAATCTGCTCAATAGATTACCATTAAAATTCAATCCCTGCCAAGTCGCAGGGAGAAGAAATGAGAAAATGCACTTTGCCAGGGACTGGTGAAAGGTGAAAAGAAGGAATAGTTTGGGACAAATCTGAGAGCTGAACTGATCAAAAGCGAAACCTCATGTGACAGTAAATTGGCCACCCTAGAAGTCTCCAAGGAGAGGTGGGATGACCTTTTGGGGGACGGTGGAAGGGTTTCTGCAATGAGCTACACAGCCCCCGGTCCCTCCCCGTGATTGGGTTTTTAAAATTCTATGACATTGGCTTATCGGATGAGGATCTTCATAACACAGATGTTAACACATTCCCTAAATAAACCATTATCCTCTACCTTTTTGCCTGTTGAGAGAACACATTTTCTTTGGTTTCTTTCTTTCTTTTTTTTTTTTAAATCAGAATTCTAAGCCCTCTTGCTGCATGGAGTCTTCCTGGTTCTCCAAGGGAGGTATATCCAATTCCCACTCAGTCAGAACAGGCTTTGCCATCACACTGGGATTCCTGGACTGCAGTAGGTACTGATGGGGCAAAGAGCGGGCGTCTCAGGAAATCTTCACGAATAGTCTATTAAGGAAAAATTCGGGTCTGTGTTTTATAAAGGAGGAACCGGGAGTTCCAGGAGGTCTGGTTGCTTGCTCAAAGTCTCACAGCTTGCCGGTGACCAGCGGGCATTCCTCCCTAGGTCGGGTGACCCCGGAGCAATGCTCTTTCCACCCCACCCAGGCGTATGGGGCATGCATGTGTGTATAAATATCGCGCTGAGTCACCGATCCGCAGATTGTTACTTCACCTTCCACAGTACAATCCAACAAAACAACTAAAGCTTATCAGGTGGTAACCATGTGCCCAGGTTACTCTTCATGAACTCATGTTACCCTAGAAAGGAAATACTGTTAGTCTTCCCACTTTTTAGATCAAGAAACTGAGGTATAGGGAGTTTAGGTGACTCGTGCAAGTCCTACAGGTAGTAAGTAGTAAACACGGGGTTTATTTATTTATTTATTTATTAAAGATTTTATTTATTTATCTGACAGAGAGAGAGACACAGCAAGAGCGGGAACACAAGCAGGGGGAGTGGGAGAGGGAGAAGCAGGCTCCCTGCCGAGCAGGGAGCCCGATGCGGGGCTCAATCCCAGGACCCCGGGATCATGACCCGAGCCGAAGGCAGCCGCTTAACGACTGAGCCACCCGGGCGCCCCTGAACACAGGGTTTAAACTTAGACTATCATCGGTAAACACTCCTCCCAACCTGAGCCACGAGGCCATTCTGCCTCCAACGCCCTCGAGGTGACGAGACACTCTACACTCCTCTCAATCATCCATAGCGGTCAGCACCATGCTCGGTTCCCGGGAGGTAATTAATAAATGTTGTAGTAGTTGGTAAATATGGGAAGGGTCACGGAGAGGAGGAAATGACTGACGACTGAGTGGCAAGTTAACTAGAACAGCCTGGTGCGTGGTCAGAGATCAGAGATGTCTTAGGTCCATTCGGAACTAAGGCAGAGTCAATATCATTTGAGAAGAAGCTGTGGTTGTCCAAAGGCAGTGCTGCTCTCTCATTCCGGAACCCTAGACGCAGGGGGTCCAAGGAGGAAAGAGCTTCTAAGCAACCCTGCCAGATCCAAAAAGCTGGCCCTGCCTGTCTACCCTGATGCCCCTGAAGTATTAAATCAGCTTCTTTGTCTCTTCAATTCATTCAACAAATATTTCCTGAGAAATAACTCCGTGTCAGGCACCAGGGACAAGCAGCAGGCCCTAACGCAGCTTACATCTGGGGGAGGATCAGAGTAATGAGTTACATAAAATAGGTTAGGTGGAGCTACATTCTATGAAGGAAAATAAATTCAGAGTGAAAGTGATGGGTGGGCATGGGGTGGGGGGAGGGGTGTATATTAAATAAAGAAGTCAGAGAAGATTTCTCTGCTAAGGGAAGCTTTGAGCAGAACCTGAATGAAGTGAGAGGGCAAGCGATACTAATGGGGAAAGAGTATTCAGGCAGCCGTGCAAAGGCCCTGGGGTTTGTTTAAGTTAGGAGCAAAGAGGCCTGTGAACCTACAGCATGAGTACAACTTACTCTGCTGAGATCAAATCAGAGTCGAAAGGGATTTGAAAGTTCCTATATGGCCCTCCAAATGGCATCAGGGTAGACCTGTTTGATGTTTCTGCATCACACAAAAAAAGAGCATGTGCACGATTCAGAATAGCTTATATTTCTACAATATTTTATAGTCTTAAAGTGCTGCTACGGACACAATCTCATGGGCCCTCACAACCTGGTAAGGTAAGCACTGTGCCTCTTTCACACGTTAAAGAAACCAAGGTGAAGACAGGTTAAAAGCCTGTCCCAAGGTCACACAGGTATTTGGAAGGTTCAGAGCCAGTACTTGTGCCCACATTAGCCTCTCTTCAAAGCCAGGGCTCATCCTCTTTCTACCCTCTGGCCCAGAGCCTGCCAGAGCCTTCTAGATCCACAATAAATGCCACTTGATGCTGTTGCCAAAGACCATCACAAAGGGTGCCCAAGGGGCTTCCCAGAAGAGATGAAGTGACAAGAGCAATCAGAATCTGTCCCAGGCGAAGCAGGGTGTTGGGGAGTATTCTTGGCATCCTACAGAGAGAAAACCTAAGACCCAAAGAGGAAAGTGACCTTCCCAAGTTCCCAGAATGAACAGAGATCTCTAGTTTATGCCCAGTTCCTCTGTACAACTTCCCTGGAAAAGAATATATGTATGTATTTCCCTCATCTGAAAAGGCATGAAGCCAAGCAATTAAGGATCTAGGAACTTGGTTCCAGAGTCAGACAGCCAGCCCTTGATCTGAAACCTTCCTACTTTCTCTCTGTGTGGCTTAAGTAGAAACATATTTTTAAGACTCAGGTGGAGTTTTTTTGTTTGTTTTTGTTTTTTAAGACTATTTTTTTAGAGCAGCTTTAGTTTTGTTTTTTTTTTTTAGATTTTATTTATTTATTCATGAGAAACAGAGAGAGAGAGAGAAGCAGAGAGAGAAGCAGGCTCCCAAGGAGCAGAGAACTCGATGCGGGACTTGATCCCAGGACCCTGGGATCATGACCTGAGCTGAAGGCAGACGCTTAACCATCTGAGCCACCCAGGCGCCCCTAGAGCAGCTTTAGCTTTACAACAAAATTGAGAGGAAGACATGGAGATTTCCCATACACTCCCTGCCCCCATACATGCATAGCCTCCCCATTATCAGCATCACTCACCAGAGGGGTACATTTTTTACCAAGGATGAACCTACCCTGACACATCATAATCACCCCAAGTCCATGGTTTACCCTAGGATTCATTTTTGGTGTTAGTATGTTCTGTGGGTTTTGACAAATGGATACTGACATGTATTTATCAGAATAGTTTGAGTGCTCTAAAAATTTTCCGTGCTTCACCTGTTCATCTCTCCCTTTACCCCTCCATCCCATTCCTGGCAAACACAGATCTTTTCACTGTCTCCATTGCTTTGCGTTTTCCAGAATGTCATATGGTTGGAAAAATATAGTATATAGTCTTTTCAGATTGACTTCTTTCACTTAGTACTATGCACTTCAGTTTCTTCCATGTCCTTGACATGCTTGACAGCTCGTTTCTTTGTACCACTGCATAATATTCCACTGTCTGGATGTACCACAGCTTATTTATCCATTCACTTGCTGAAGGGCATCTTGGTGGCTTTCGAGTTTTGACAATTATGAATAGAGCTGCTATAAACATCCATAAGCAAGTTTTTGTGTGGACAAAAGTTTTCAACTCATTTGAGTAAATACAAAGTTGGGTACAGGATCACAATTGCTGGATGGAATGGTGAGAGTATGTTTAGTTTTATAGGAAACTGCCAAACTGTCATCCAAAGCGGCTGCGCCATTTTGCATTCCCCTCCGGCAACGAGTGAGGGTTCCTGTTGCTCCACATCCTTGTCAGCATTTGGTGTTGTCAGTGTTCCAGATTGGGGCCATTTTAATGGGCCAAGACTCAGTGTTCACACCTGTAAAATGGAACTATTTTACAATGCTTCTGGAATGGGATCTCTGTGTTAAAAGAGGCCATGCACAGAGCGTGTTTAGCATGGCATCTGGCACAGAATAGCTTGTTTAGTTGGTGGTGGCTGTTGTGCTATTATTAGCCTTATTATTAATGTTCAATACCTACTATCTGCCCAATATTTTACATATATTACCTCTGTCCATTACAAGAGCCATGGAAGGTAAATATTATTATCCCCAAACACAGATGGAAACAGTTCTCTCAACTGCAGAGTTTAGGGAACTTGCCCCGGGGTGGGGGGAGGGGTGTGGGCAGCTCTCAGGAAAATCTCCTTCTGGCTGTGGGTTCCCATGACCGCACCCGCAGTTATGCTGCCTCCTCCAGGGGAGCACATGTGGGAAACAGCCCAAGACTGCTGCTGTCTTTTGTTCTTGGGCAAGGTGTGCTGAGGTCTCGATGTGCCTCTAGAAGGGAGAGGCCACATTATGTAGCAAAGGGAAAGAACAGGAGCTTCCAGGACATTCCATGTTAGAAGCTCTTCTTTGTTTAGAAATCATTCTGCCTTGATTTGTTTGTTTCTTTGAAAGAATAGGGAGGCCCTTCTCCTTGACGTCTGAATGAGATAAGAGAGAAGTCGTACCAGGTGGGCCCTATGGCACCATAACTTCTGTCCCATGATCAACACTGAGAGGGATCAGAGCCCCCGTCCCCGTGAACGTAGATGTACAAATATCTCTGCATCTTTGTTTTTAATTCCTTTGGCTATATGCTCAGAAATGGAATTGCCAGATCATATGGTAGTTCACACCGTTCTTCAGAGAGGCTGTAATGTGTTCCATGCCTACCGGCAGCGCATACAAATTCCAGGTTCCCACATCCTTGCCAATTCGTGTCATTTTGTTTTTTGATAGCAGCCATCCTCATGGGTGTGAAGTTCTAGGATATTCTTCTATTTATCTATTTAAGACTTTGCTTTTTTAGAGCAGTTTCAGATTCATAGCAACACTGAGAGGAAGAAGCAGCAGGGCTGGGGGGGTTGTGGAAGCATCCAGACACTAAAGACACAAAATGCAACCCGGGATCCTTTACTGGATCCTGGATTTAAAATGTTGTTTAAAAACTGAAACGGATATATTGGGGCACCTGGATGGCTCAGTCGGTTAAGCATCTGACTCTTGGTTGTGGCTCAGGTCATGATCTCGGGGCCTGGCTCTGCGCTGAGCTGGACATGGAGCCTGCTTGGGATTCTCTCTCTCCCTCTGCCCTGCCCCCCCCACCCCCCGCTCATGCACCCTCTCTATCTCAAAACTAAATAAATAAATAAGCAAGTAAATAAATAAATAAATAAAATTTTTAATAAAACTGAAACAGCTATAAAAGACATTGTTGGGACACCTGGAGAAAGGACATCATGACCCGATCCCACATTGATAATGGCCCTCCATCAGTGCTACATTCACTAAGGGTAACAATCGTACAATGGTTATGATACCTGCTAAAGCAGCTACACTCACGTCGTGATGTCTGCAGGTAACTCTCAAATGGTTCATCAAAAATAAACAAACAAACATAAATACATAAGGGTGGATAGACATAGAGAGAGCGTGAGCACAAATATGGCAAAAAAGTTAACAGTTGTAAATCTAGGTGAAGGGCATGGGGTGCTCATTGTCCTATTCTTGCAATTTATTTGAAGATTTGAACTTTTTTTCCCCAAGATTTTATTTATTTATTTGACAGAGAGAGACACAGCGAGAGAGGGAACACAAGCAGGGGGAGTGGCAGAGGGAGAAGCAGGCTTCCCGCTGAGCAGAGAGCCTGATGCAGGGCTCGATCCCAGGACCCTGGGATCATGACCTAAGCCGAAGGCAGACGCTTAACCGACTGAGCCACCCAGGCGCCCCTGGAACATTTTTTTTAAACGAGGTGAAGGAGACTCCTAGAACCAGTCTACTCTCTGCCTGTCCTTGTGGTGATCTTTCTCACTGTGGGACTTGGGGTTTTATGACTGCCTCATCTCCACATTGGATCCAGAGTGTGGCGTATAAATAATTTTTAAACAGCAGCTTCTTTCCAGACACTTGTAGGGGAGCCAGTGGAAGGTGTAATTAAAAACAAAAACCACAGCTGCCTTGTCACCTTCCCCCAAAAAACACAAGGCTCTAGAGGCAAAATCCTGAACAGTGGTTGTCCAGGGCCGGGGGGCCGGGGCGGAGACTGACCACAAAGAGAAAGTTCCTATAAAAGAACTTTTAGGGCTGATGAAAATATTCTGTATCTTAATTGGTAGTGGCGCAACTGTCTACATTTGTCAATATCCTAGAGCCGCACACCTAAAACATGTGTCTGTTACTATGTACAAGCTGTACCTCATTAGGCCTGATTTATAAAAAATTAACAAGACTCTTTTTCCTCATTATGCCCAGGTTTCTTCCTACTGGCTGGAAGGGGATCCTTCCTATCCAGGTGTGTCTATTTGCCCCAAGCAGGAAAGAAAGCTGAGACGGAACTAATGAAGAAAGGCAGATGGGGGGAAGCCAAAATAATTATTGAGGATGGAAGATCAGAAGCACCAAACTGAGAGGGAAAGCTAATTTTCGGCAGGCAGGCCATTGTAGGAATGTTTTCCAGAGCCGGGGCGCATCCCCTTCTGTTCTCCAGTTCCTGCAGGCACCTGGGTGTCTGCATGCAGGTGGACCAGAGCCTTCAGGGCAGTGAGACCGGAAGGCACCGTTTGCTGCCAACTTCTGTCCCACCAACCACCCCCCCCCCCCCCCCCCACCATTGATCGCATGGTTGAATCGAACACAAAAATGAGGATCTGTTGTCAGGAAACCTTCAGAGGGTATGTGATTTTAGTGGAAGAAAGCATCTTGCCTTTTTTCTTATATATGTTCAGTCAACATTTACCACAGCTTTACCAGGCACTGGACAGCACACTTGGCACTGGAGGTGAATGAGCAGAATCTCCACCCAGTAGAATCATAGCATTTTAGACCTAGAGGGCTGTCGGGATCACCATTTGAAACCTTCATTTCATAAGTAGGGAGACTGAGTGTTCTGGATGGAATGTTTGTGTTCCTCCCACGAATTCACGAGCTAAATCCTAACCCCTAATGTGATAGTGTTAGGAGGTGGGGCCTTTGGGAAGTGATTGGGTCACACCAGTGGAACCTCATGGATAAGATCGGTCCCATGAATGGATCTTAAAATCCCTTACACGAAGACACAAGAGGGGCGCCTGAGTGGCTCAGTCCGTGAAGCATCTGACCCTTGGTTTTGGCTCAGGTCATGATCTCATGATCTCAGGGTCGTGTGATTGACCCCCATGTCAAGCCCTGCATTGGGCTTCCAGCTGAGCTCAGACTCTGCTTGAGATTCTCTCTCTCCCTCTCCCTCTGCCCCTCCCTCTGCACACGCATGTTCTCTCTCTCTCTCTCAAAAGAGGAGATGATCTTTCTTCTAGTATGAGGGTATAATGAGAGACAGACGTCTATAAACCAGCCAGAGGGTCTTCACGAAAGACTTGACCAGGCTAGCACCCTCATCTCAGACTTCCAGCCTCCAGAACTGTGAGAAATAAATGTTCGTTGTTTACCCACCCAGTCTATGGTATTCTGTTATAAGAGTCCAAACACACTAAGACACTGAGGTTCAGAGCAAGGCAGATACTCACCCAAGATTGTGCAGCGGGTTAGCTGGTAAGTAGGAGCAGAAGTCAGTGGACTCCTCACAAATTCACAAATTACGTTTGGCAGACTTATTCTGAAAGACAGAACCACCTGAAGGCAGGAGCTGTTGCTTCTGGGCTAGACACATTCAGAACTGAGCTCAGCCTTTCTGTTTGCCAGGTGATGGTGGGCCTGAGGTCCTTATCTATAAAATGCGGATGGCAGTCCCCTCATTGTAGCGTCTCTGGTAAGAACTAGAATGGTTTATGGAAGGTCCCTGGTGTAGAGTAGGCTACTCTTATTAGCCATTGAGGGAGACAGGGGCGGTAGGGACCAGCCACAGGGCAACAGTCTGCAGTAAGATTCTGGAAAGGAAGTGGGGTGAGGAGGGGCAGAGACTCTGATGAACTTCACCCATGTCACAGCTCTGCCTGGAGCCAGTCAATGATAAAACTAGTTCAATGTGTTGGGATAAATCTGTATTAGAAACATGTTCTAAATGAAGTTTTATAATGAATGCTCTTCTCTGAAAGGCAGAAGAGAGGGAGCAGGGTGTCTGACAGCAAAAACGTTTTCTGAATACTTGAACAATGCATGTGGCATAGGCAGTACATTATTTAGGTGCTATCTGGGAATCTAAATTAATGAAAAGCTCCAATTCTGACTACCTGATGCCCGCAGGGAGGCACCTTGCAGTCCCTAGAGTCACCGACACTGGGCTCCAATGTGGGGTTGAGGTCCTGTAGGGTCTGCTATAAAGAAGAGGTGGGACTGTGTTATTTACCAAATCAACATGTTCATATATAAATGAAGGCCTCTGGGATGGCCCCAAACAGATTATTCTCCAAAAGATCAAAAACGACATTGGCAACCTCCTTCAGAAAGTCTGGCCTGGTACTCTTCCGGAACAAGCTGGGTTCAAAAACCCCATCCCACCTCCTTCAGGATTAGGCACACAGAATATGTAGGCAACTCACTCTTTGTTGATGCCTTTGCTCAAAGCTGGAGCAGTTGGTTCTGAACTACAGGAACGGTGTAGGGAAATAGGTTCTCTAGAGATTGTGTCCCAAACGGACAAAGACTCATTCTCAGTTCTTCGCAACCTCCTCCCTGGGTGTTGTCCCTGGCCAGGCGTTACAGGCCAGGTTAGCAGGTGGGGTCCCAGCATCTCTGAACAGTATCTGGTTCCTCCACCCTCTGCTCCTCCTGCAAACACCTCGCCTTTCTCTTACTGGCCATGGAAGTGGGCACCATGATCCACCTCTTTGCATCCAGGTGACAGTCACGCAGCATGCATCCTACATGGGTTGGGCCCCAGTCTCTCGGTTGTACTTCCATAAACAGAAGGTGGGCAATATGGTGGATCAGAGGCCAGGCTCCGGACTCAGTGTCTGGGTTTGAGTCCTGGCTGAGCCTTCCAGCAGCTCAGGTCCTGCTGCGCAATCTAACATCCCTACACCTGCCTTCACCTTCCCATCTGTAAAATGGACAGAATGACAATACTATTAGCAAACCCTCACACATGCCTTCTCCCCAGCAGACACAGTTCTGAGCACTCTGCAAATGTCAGCCAGCTAATCCTCACATGGCAATAGAAATCATTAGTGCCCTTCTTCTCCCCCTCCTTACCTCACCGTGACCGATAAACGAAGTCATACCCATGAACGGACTGGCACAACACTCAATAAATCTTAGCTATGATTGCATGGGATGATCTTAAAGATCACACAGATACACTTCTTTAAGTTCATAGTGTGCATCTCTAACAGTAAATGTATATCAGAAAGAAATCATACACTTTGCCCCTAATTTCATTGATATCATTGCCTAAGTTGAGGATAGGGGT
Organism: Callorhinus ursinus; assembly: GCF_003265705.2. Classification (NCBI taxonomy): domain Eukaryota; kingdom Metazoa; phylum Chordata; class Mammalia; order Carnivora; family Otariidae; genus Callorhinus; species Callorhinus ursinus. The sequence continues at coordinate 20,417,288 of NW_027397066.1, read as the reverse complement.
GATATTTAAGTAAAAATAGAGTCAATTTTAAGAAAGATTAAGTAAACAACAGCTTAGACATGAAAAGGATTCAGCAAAAATCACTAAGGTAGAACACAAATGCCCAAACATTGGGAAATACTGCTTTCTTTAGACCTCAAACGGTGCCTGTTTCTAGCAGCTGTCTTCCCTGCTTTTTCTTACAAATGCCCACCTCTACCTGGTTCAGCAGTCCCCAAAAGAAACTGGCTGAGACGCATTCCCTGAAACCAGCCTATCCTTTTCAGCTCATGCCATTTCCTGGGTCAAGGTCATACCCTCAAAGAAAAGGCAAAGGGTGTGTTTCCCACACCCTCATCTGTATGTGAGCTGGAGGGAGCTCCTCCTAGACCACACCGGTCAGGGTGCATGACAACGGCTTGGGTCAGGATCCAGAGGAAGAGATGCCACCTGTCTCGCTAATGACAGGACCCCACACAGCCAGAAGCCCTAATTTTTCCCCTGGCCCCTTAAGTTCATCCCCCACTTAACCGTTAACCAGCCCCTTCTTGAGGAGTTTGGAAAGCCCTTGAGCTGTTCGCTGGAGCCCTTGGGGACAGAGGGAAAGGGTTGGCTGGGCCGGCTACACCTGCCCTTGGGAAAATATTTACAAATAGGTAACTCTTTAGCTTTACAATAAGCTCTTGAATCATGAGGAAGTTGTTGAGGCTCTGGTAGATCTATAAAAGCCTTGGTCAAGGGTTTTGTTGGCCCTTGCAGTAAAGCACGTGGATGTCCCAGGCAACTCATGTTTCTACTTCTGTGCTTGGGAAACCAGGGTAGGCGGCTGGCTTTGCACGGAGCTGGGCCTCCCCTGGCACCACCGAGGCTGCTGGCTTTCCAACTACATTCCACATCACCTTCACCGAATTTTTCTCATTCCCAGGGGGAAACAGGTATAGAAAAAACAGAAATAACTTCCCTTTGAAGGGGTCCAAACCTTGAGCCACCAAACACCACACTTCCCAGGCTCTCGGGCCTGCGGTCTTGCCTTGCTTTGTTATTGCTGTCACTCTCTCCAGGGGCTCTCAGGTGGACCCCAAGAGTAACCACCCCACCTCCATGAATCCCTGCTGCCTCAAGGCTCAGATTCTTTTCTTGGCTGCCTGCAAGGTACCAAAGACTCTGCTAAGTGCTTTTCAAGCATCATCTCATGCAAACGTTACGATGACCTTTGAGTCCGGGTTTATTTTGTCCTGTTACAGGAGATCATTCAACGAGAGTCCGGTGTTGAAGTCCAGGCCTGGTGCAATGGTTCCACTGGTCATCAATATTTCTGCTCGCCCTGCTTCCCTCCTTGCCCTTCTTCTCCCCACAGACAGAGGTTCTAGGAACTTAAGCAACTTGCTGCAAATCACAAAGCCAGTTAAAAGAAGGAATGGGATTCGAAGTCAAGACAGTCTGCCTCCAAAGCTCTTTTGTCAGACAGAATCTCTCTGGGGATGGAATGTGCTAGCTCAGCTTCAGGGGCCCAACGGTACCTCTGCCACACCCCTTGCCCGAGTCCCCAACACAGGGAGGGCTCAGACCCATAACTGGCAGCCAGGTGGGTGCTGGAGGAAAAGGGCCTGGGACTCTCATCTCCTGGGCATCGGCTCACAACCTCTGCCTGATGCGGCTTCTGGTCTTTCCAGCCCCTACAGACCTGCCCACCCAGGATCTCAAACTCCAGACCCTCCTCATGCAGGGCTGCCAGATTTGGAGAAAACAAAACAAAACAAATCAGAACTCCCAGTTCAGTTCAAATTTCGGATACACAAGGAACAATTTTGTGATATAAGTACGACCACCCATTCGATGGAATAACAGGTAGGGTAGCGAAAATGATTCATTAAAATAATACTATCACAGTTCTTTGATCTCCCAAGAAACAAACTATGTAAGCAGGAAACATTATGACTTTAGTAGACTATTATTATTTTATGTTTATAGTTGAGATTGATCTAATCTTAATACACTAAAATGATACAGGTGTTAACCAAAGACATTAACAAACATAAAGCAAGATTTTAAAGACTGCAACACAGATAAGTTATTTTGCTGGACAGCACTAAGAGTCAATGTCAGCATATAGTATATATTAATTCTTTTTCTCATATGATTTACTGGAGCTGGAAGGATAAAAGGAAGCCTTTAAGCTATCTTATAAACCTTTATTTTTTTTAAAAAAGATTTTATTTATTTGACGGGGGGGCGGAGTATAAGTAGGCAGAGCGACAAGCAGAGGGAGAGGGAGATGCAGGCTCCCCACCAAGCAGGGAGCCCGATGCGAGGCTCCATCGCAGGACCCTGGGATCATGACCCGAGCTGAAGGCAGACGCTTAACTGAGACTGAGCCACCCAGGCACCCCAAAGCTATCTTATAAACCTTTAAAAAATATCAAAAACTGAACAAAAAGATGTAAAAAAAAATGATCGACCTACTAATAACCAAAGAAAGTAGAATCATGAAATATGACTTTTCATTTATTAAATGAACACATGACTTAAATGAAATTGAATAAAGTTGACAATGGCTAGTGTTATGACGGACATGGATAGAATGTGCTAGGTATTCCCATTCAGCTCTGGAAGGAGTAGAAACCTCTATATTTCCCAAGAACAATTTGGCAAAACACATCAAAAGTCTTGGAAATAGGCCTATGCTCTGCCTCAAAGATATTTCTCCTAGGAATTTGTCCTAAGAAAATAATCTGGGATACGTGCAAAGATTTTGCTGCAAAGGTGTCTACTGCAACATTGTTAATGTATACATACTGTAATAACATTTGTCATCATAGTAATTATATGTATTTAGTAGTAGTAAATATGTGCATACATATGTATATACATTAATAAGTATATATTTGTTTATATATAATATATAGTGCATATGTTATATAGTATGTATTTATATATTATAGAAATATATAGAAATATAATTAATAAAAATTGATATAAACATATACTATTTAATATATATTATATATATAAATGAAATAAACACACCAATGAGGAAAGAGTAAATAAATTTCGGCACACCTATTCAAAGGCAGGCATTTTAAGTGATGTTGTAGAGGACGATCCAAGGTATAAAAGTGATCATGCGAGCCTTCCTTCTTCCTTACAGGGACCTGAGGCTGGAGTGAAATAGCAAGCACAATGCAATAAGCATGAGGACAGAAGCCACACGCTAAGGATGGCGTGGAGGAAAGACCGAGGACCGGAAGCACAGAGAACATTGTGGAGCCACTCCACCAGCCGTGAACTTGAACTCCAGACTTCTCATTAAGCCATTTGCCTTTTCTCACTGGGAGCTTTTAGAATTTTCCCTTCCAACAAACAATACAGCACACCTAGGATATTAACAACTGAAAAAATGTACGAGATCTATGTAAAGAAACATTGTAAGTCTCACTGAAGGACCACAAAGATGTGAACTTGTGTTTTCTCCCAGTCTTCACAACAACACTTAAAGACGGGCATTATTTTTATCTTTTTCACAGGAAGATTAAGTGAGCTGCTCAAGTCCACAGAGTCACGGAAACAAAAATCAAAACCTCTGTCCACCAGAGCTCCCATATGTGCTCTGTGTGGTAACTCATGCTCGCTGAAAGGAACTGCTGTAAGTTAATGAAATAACAAAATAGGACTTCAAGTGTTCCTTTACGCCAAGATTATTCCTTCACACACATTCACAATTTGAGGCTCACAAATTACAGAAGTTTTTCTTTGGGGTTGTAAAACACAGTGTGAATCTTCTATTTGTGGCAAGAACCATCCAACAGTGAGAGGACATTTAGAGATTTTTGGAGTAGACGTTGATAAGATTCCAAAATGATGATTGATAAGGAAGTAGCTCAGTGCCTTTGCACTTACTGTTCCTTCCACCTGGAAAGCTCTTCCTCTAGACACTGACATAGCTACTTCCTTCACTTCTTCAAGTCTTTGCGTAAATATTATACCTTTGCAGAGTTCTTCCCTGACCACCCCATCTAACAAAACCTCTCCTTGCTTTATTTTTCTTCATCATATTTATCAGCCTCTACTATACTATAAAATTTACCTGTTCATTTTACTTATCGTCCAACCCCCTGCCAAAAAATAGTTAGCTCCGGGATGGGAGCAGGATTTTTGTCTGTTTTGCCATCAGCACCAAGAACAGTGCCTCACGTGGAGTTGGTACTTTGTACTTGTTTGAATGAATGTATGAACAAATGGAATCGAGAAGCAAGAGGTGTAAGCACGCTCAGAACGGGACCTGTGCTAGGAAATGAAGACCTTGCTCCAAGGGCAAGAGAGAGGGAGCAGGGGAGAGAGGAGCACCGAAGAACTGGCTGTGAATATAGTTTAGTTCTACCTACTTTTGCACTATATATAAAAGATTCATCCTTTATACGTCCTTTGGGACTTGCTCCCGTCCCTCAGATTCTGACTGCAGGGTTTATCCATGTGCACCTGTAAATTATGTTCATTTCCACCGCTGTATGGAATGTCATGGCAAGAATAGAATAAAATGTATCCCACTGTTAGCCACATTCGGGTTGATTCCAGTTTGAGGCTGTTTTGAGCCATCTTGACATGACCGTTCTAATCAAGTTTCAGGTATACATGTGTATGAATTTCTCTAGAAGGGCAGGTGCTTCACTTTCGCCAGATACCAAACTGCCACCCAAGGTGACTCCCCCCAGCAATGAAGGGGGATCACCGTTACTCCACATCCTTGCCAGTGCTTGGTGTTCTCAGACTCTTGCCAGAATGTTGGCCATTCTAGTGATAGTAAAACGGTATCCCCCCTGTGGTTTCACTCTGCATTTCCCTGGTTATGAATGAAGTTAAGAGCCCCTTTGTAGGGCACGTTTTTGGTTTTTATTTCCTTCTTTCTCTGTTCCAAATTATCATGCCCGACTTGTACCCAGCCATCTCAGATTTCTTCATTCATATGCACTAGCCATGGAACAGACATGCAAGTAGTTCACAAATAATTTCAACTGAACTCTGGAACTGTCAGTGTTTGGTCTCCACACTTCCCCTTTTAAGTCAATTTTGCTTAGTCAGTCATTAAATCTAATTTAGAATCACAGTCTTTAGAAGTGGAAATTGTGATAGCTAACATTTGGTGAGTGTTTATTATGTGCTAGTCACTGTGTTATGGGTTTTACAGATATAAAGGAATGAAAAACTTGCTATTTAAAATAACAGCTTCCTTCCAAGGAGAGGGAGTCTCGTATCTGGAGAGTCCTATTCTGCTGAGCACCTTAGTTCAATTATGCAAAATGAGCAGGGAAGTAAATTTGGTGCTCAAAACTAGAGAGAACCCAACTGCTCTGTTTCATGAACTGAGAAGAATGTGGGTTTCTGAAGTAATCTTGGAGATGAGGGATGAGGAAGAGAGGCGGGAGCGGGCAGAGCAGAGAGGAAGGTCGGTCCACAGGGCAGGAGGATGGATCTCAAGATGGTGAAATGACCAAGGGATTCCTCAGTCTTCAGTTTAACAATGTCCTTCCCTGTGTCTGGTACAGAGCACACAGTGCCTTATGAGTGGCTTGTGGGTTTTATTTGGTATTTATAAAATTTTCTCATATGAAATAACAGAGTTTTGGAGAGGAATAGCTTGTTCAGGACATAGAAGCAACTCCTAAACAGCAAATTCACCAGATGCTAAAATTCGGAAGCAGAGGTGAGCGGAAGAATGTAAAGCACCACCTCCTCCCCATTCACCTCATGTGGAAGAGGATTCGAGGGCATTCTATCTAAACTTAAGAGGGCACACTAAACTCTACCTCTGAAACTAATAATACACTATATGTTAATTAATTGACTTTAAATTTAAAAACAATTTAAAAAATAAACTTAGGAGGGCAGCAAGACCCTAACTGACATCTAAGTAACACTTCCATTATCTCCTTTCCTTGACCTTGACAACTATCCTGTTAGGTAGGTACTAATATTCTCATGCACAATTATAAGACCTCAAGGCTCAAAAAGAACAAGTAATGTCCTATGAACAAAATTGGAAGAGTTGATTACTGTATTTCTAATTCATTTTGCAGACTGGCAGACCCTTCTACTCCCATCACATACAAATGCTGGATACAACTTAAACCCTTCCCCCCAATGTTTAAATACTTGAGCAAGCTTGAAAACTAGAAAAGACTCTCCTGAAGATCTGGAGCAGGGAGCTGGAGCTAAAAGGAAAAGAGTCCACGTGAGTATTGGAACCAGGTGGCAGAGACTGGTGTGGAAACAACTAACCAGGATCTCAGCCCATGAGAGGTGGAAGCTGGAACTGAGCCACCTCCTGCCTCAAGTTGGGAGTCACAAAAGCTCTCTGACTCTGAAACAGGCAGCAGAAGTCCGTTCATTGGCCAGTGATGCGAAAAGGAAGTCAAACATCTTTCAGGGCCAGAGAAGGTAAAAAACAAAAACAAAAACAAACAAACAAACAAAAAAAACACCACCCCAAAGAAAGCAGAACTTCCATCTGCGTCATGCACAGGCACCTGATCAGAATCCACACTATCAATGAAGCACAAGAACCCATTCTGAGAAATTTACATAAAACAGGCCTGGAATCTACAGGATCCCAACCAAGTACACGTATTCCATTGAAAACCATTCCCACTGAAGATGAGCTCACAATAAAAAATTACTAATCCCATGAAGTAAATAACCACTGTGGGAGAAAATCAGCAAACATGACAAATGCAACAAAATTCAGAACCAAGAACTACAGATATAAAGCAGTCTTAAAGGGACCTTAAAATCATGTAATTTGAACGTGCAATAACATAAAGGAATAAAATGCATTAAAGTAAGAAAGAAAATAAAGTGAAAGAACACAACACCAAGGGAGGGGCTGTAAAATTTTAAAAAAAGAATCAACTGAACTTCTAGAAATACAAAAAATAGTCATTAAAATTAAAAACTCAGTGGACCCACATCTAAAGAGAGAACTAATGAACTGAATGGTAGATTTGAGAAAATCATCCAGAATGCAGCTCACAGCTGGGAGGTGGGAAATATGAAAGCAATTAAGAGATGCATAATATAGAATGAAAAAATTCAGCATACATTTAATAGGAGATCCAGAGAAAGGAGAGAGACCCCAGGAGATACTATTAGAGGTCCAGGTCAAATCAGTATGCAGGAGTGAATAGGTAAAGAATTTTTGGACATAAAAGTCCGAGATAATTTACCATTAACATTCCCTTACTAAAAGTGATACCAAAAGTGATATCTCAGCAAGAAAGAAACTCAACCCAGAAGGAAGGGGTAGGATTCAAAAAGCAATGGTAAGCCAAGAAATTGATGAAAAAGTTGATAAATCTAAATAATTCTGAATGTAAAATCACAGTAACAATGATGATGACCAACTGGGAGTTGTTTTTTTGTTTTTTTTTAAGGTAGAGCCAAAATATTACCCAACAATAACACAGAAGATGGGAGAGGGATTTAGGAGTTAAAATATTCTTGGTTCCTTGTATTGTTTGAGAAATGATAGGGCTATTGATTAGATCTAAACTTTTAACCATGCATGCTAACAATTAACCATGAAATGAGTAGAAATCGAATGTATAACTTCCAAACAGGTGATGGGGAAAGAGGTGGGTGGAGAAGCAGGGAAAAATCATGATGAATAGAAAAAAATAATAATAATCTGGTACAAACAAGTCCACACATATCAGTAATCATAAGAAATATAAATGACCATGGAGAAATCCTCCCACATAGACACAGGGAAAAAATATACTAGGAGGTTCATCACAGTATTGTTTGTAACAAAAAAAGCGTTAGAAACAACCCAAATTTACCATTCTTAGACGAGTAGATAGATACATTGCAGTGTAAGTTGGAACTCTCTAGAAGAGTTTAGAACAAACAAAATTGACTTATATATAAAATCGATTTTTATGTATCAATGTGGATAGGGCCCCAATGTGGCTAGGGCCCAAAAAGTTAAATAAAGCAAGTTTCAGAATGATATATACAGTATAATTGCCATTTGTTTATTTGTTTAAACACTCAATGCTACATATTGTTTATAAATAGTGAAACTACCAAAACATGGATGGGAAGGAGACACATGCTTCTGGGAACGGAAGGAGGAGAAAAGGAAGGGCTGCAAAAAAACGTTAATTGCGTCTTTAATATCTTATTTCTTTGCAATTATCTGAAGCAAAATACAGCAAAAGGTTAACAAGGTATTTAATCTAGTTGGTGGTTTATGATACTATCTGGACTTTTCTGAATGTTTAAAATATTTCATAATAAAAAGTATTTCTTACACCAAATATAATAGAATTAGGCTTTCTTGTTTTTTAAGATGTATTTATTTATTATAGTGGGGGAGGGGCAAGAGGGCAAGAGAAACTTAAGCAGATTCCATACTGAGCGTGGAGCCCTCTGCAGGGCTCGATCCTACGACCCTGAGATCACAACCTGAGCCAAAACCAAGAGTCGAATACTTAACCAACTGCGCCACCCAGATGCTCCAGAATTGGGCTTTCTAATCATTAAATTACACCTACATTCAAATTTTATTGTAATTTAATTAAAAATTCATTTCCTCAGTCACACCAGCCACATCTCAAATGCTCAGTAGATAGTGGTGGCTACCTTACTGGGCAGTGCAATTTTAGAACATTTCCATCATCACAGAAGCTGCAGGGCCTAAGACCATCCTGGTTCATCTCACATCTCATTATTTAATGCTGTAAGTAGATATTAAGGATAGTAATATGCAAAATGTAGACCAAACATGCATTGAGCACGGAGCATACCTACCCATCCCCCACAGGAATTAGGTTAAGTTTTGTTATCGTGTTGTGTCGTGTTTTAACCAAATGACTTGACGTTCCCGGAAGGCTGATGTCCAGCTAATTGAGATTTTCCTACAGTATCTCAACTGAAAAGAGCCAGAGTAATTTAGAGCCAGTAATAATGATAAGGTTGTTCCAATCGCTATATATTTGGTTCCCTAACTATTCCAATTGCATCCAATGTCTTCCCAAGGTATAAATCTGGTAAAATTAACACAGAGAGAGGCATTTCTCAGATTTTCTCATTTACTAAAGTAAGTGCTTTAAACAGTTATCTGAATGGTCCGTATTTCACTAGGAATCTCAACATGAAGAACAACAACAGGAACTCATTACAAAAGCATTGAGAAGGTTGGAAAAGCAAGCGTTGGCTTCAGGAGGGAAGAGACTTGAGACTTTGCCCTCAGACCTCAGAATGATTGCAGGTCATTAAGTTCTTTTCACTGGGGCTCTAAGTGACTTTCTCACTGGCACAAATTTTCCCACATCTCCTCTAGCTGTCTCATCAAGGGTGAAGTGCGAGATTCACCGAGGCAAAAGTGAACTGGGTTCTGTAGGTACATGGCCACCAAAATACCATAGGCTTACCAACCATCAGCAGGCTAACACATGAAAAATTATTTAGGCTACAGAAGGCCTTGGGGGACATAAAATCACTGATGATGTGGCCCAAGAGGCAAGTCCATTTCGATACTATAATTCCATGGATGGGTGAAATACATTCACTCGTTCATTTGACAATCGTATTTCGAACACCAAAGAGGCATCAGGCACTGTCTTAGGGGGTACTGATGTATAGAGACAGACATCGTCCCTGTCCTCAGGTTGCTGATGATCCACAGGGAAGATCTTTGTCCTGGTCTATGACACCAGGTATCTCATGGGTTAATCCTCGCCAACCAATAACAGAGTGCTTTGAGGCTTGGTGAACTGTGGAGTTGGGTTCTTTCCGTAAAGAGAATTTGGGGTCTTTGTAAAAGTTAAGGTGGAACTTCTTCCAAAATTGCAATTCTTGGTGAAGAAAATCTCACCCTGGCCTTGCCACCCTTTGAGCTACAAGCATGGTTTTTATTAAACACCCAAATCTCCCTATTCCCACTGGGATAATATGCAGTTACCAGCCCAGAGACTTTCTGAGGAGGACTCAAATTCTAACCAAGAGATCTAATTAGACGGAGAAATGAGATGTTCTGGGGCCTCAGGCCGAAGTTGGTAATGCTTACGGAGTAGGAGAAAAGAACGCATGGCAGTCTCCGTCCCCACGGGGAGGTGGCTGACCTTTATTGCGTATCTCCTTGGTTTCAGGGGTCATTGACTCATCACTCATTCAGTCCTTGCCACAACTCTGCTAAGTGGACATTCCCACTCCTATCTTACCGTGAAGAAAACAAGTTCAGAGAAGTGCCTTGGAGAGGCCCCTCAGTGACGTAAGGTCACAAGTCAGATGTGCCAGCTTGACCTCCATGGCCTTTACCCCACTTGTTCTGACTTGCGGGTAAGGATAACCGGTCAGGTCCCTCCCACTGTCCTCCCAGCTCCTTCCCTATCATGCAGCAGGAAGTCAAGAGAGGCCTTGGAGCTGCTGGTAATTAAGGGATTAGAAATGTAAACCCAAAGGAGCACTGTTTCATGAGTCCCTTTTTATGGCTTTCAAGTTTCATTCACTTGATAAGGTAATGAGAGAATAAAACCCATCAAGGCCTTTGTTCACCTTGGTATCCAGAAAGCAGTGATATTTTCTTCATCATTATATTTTGTGGACAGATTAAGTATTAAATTATAAAAACTAATCTGCTCCGGTATCAGGAATAATGTCAACTTTGATAAACCTTTACATGCCACAAAGATCGCTTTCAAAAGGACCCGATTCGCCTCGATGACTAATTTAACGATTGCTTTTCTGGCAGAGACGCTGAAGAATAAAAGACACTGTCTCCCAAAATAAGGTCAGGAGGAAAGATTTCCTTCTCCCCGAGATTTTTATTTCACCTGAGTTTTGATGGGCGATCCCATCCTTTGTCCCCATTAATGCCCGTTGGGTGGAGATTTAGAGCTTTCCAAATAAACGATGTTTGTTTTGGTGTGAAGATGTATATCCAAATCCCTATGCAGGGCATCAAGGGGAGAGATGCTTACACCAGGCCAGGCGTGAGGACTACAAAGACCAAGAGTGTATGGCCTTCCCCCCCGGCAGACCTTAATGTCTGGGGGCAGAGGCTGCAAACCAACAGAGAATCCAATTCGGGATGAGCAATGCCCTGGGAGCCCAGAGGGGTGTCGCGGAAACTTCTGGAGAAGTAGGGGAGACACAGGGAGGGCAGAGCCTGGGGGAAAAGATACAGCATGGTACCTTCCAGGACCTGCTTGCATCTGAGGCAGCCTGGAGCACAGCATGGTGAAGAAGTAGGCAGCAGTCACCTAACAGAGGGATCTCTAAGCCTTAGAAGAAACTTGGTCTTTCCCCCTGAGGGCTTCAATTCAGCAGGCCTGGGATGGGGCCCAGAAATCTGAATTTTTAAAAAATCACCCTGTGGGTACGACTCCATTTTTCGACCTCGTATTTCCATGAGCGTCCTCCACTAGAATGGTATCAGACTCATGCCTCATTTTTAGAAGGAATATTTTGCAGCACCACCTTTGCTATCATAAAAGGGTATGCACAGGCAATATAATCTGCCTAAGGAAAAAAATATATATATATATTTTTAAGATTTTATTTTTAAGTGATCTCTTCTCCCAAGTGGGGCTTGAACTCACAACCCCAAGATCAAGAGTCGCCTGCTCTACCGACTGAGCCAGCTAGGGGCCCCAGAAAAAAATATATTTTTAAAAATGATGATACTACCCTAAGTATAATATAAGAGGGAAAAAGAGGGTAATTTTGAATAAAATGCATTTCAGTATGTAAATGCTGGGGCACAAGTTTACTAGAAGCGGGAATGAAGCAGCCAGATGTCAGTACCTATATGCGGAAACACAGTGAACACAACGGCGGACGAGACTGGCAATACAGCAGTGACAATGACATGAAAATACTATAGCAGACATTATCATCAGTAACATATTTTTCTGAAATATTAACAATCCTCAGATAAGTCCTCAATCCACCAAATTGTAACCAATACTCAATTCTCGTCATATGTACTTCTCCAGAAAATTCAGGGTAAAATGTTTATCAAAACTGTGACACCTTCAATAAAAAACAAAAACTGCAAAAAGCGTTCTTATTACGTAACAACAGAGTTATGCTCTAGACACAGGTAATTAGAACCATCATTCACCTGTATTAATGTCTGGTGGGACACCTGCAGGACTAGGCAGAGTTCTTCAATGTGCAGGATTGTTCCCCATGGTGTGATGCCTAGCACCACTGGCCCCACCCACTAAGTACCTTAGCACCCCAACCATTACAAAGCACCTCAGGGAATGGAACCACCCTATTGGTGGGGGGCAATGTTCCTGGTCTCTGTCCCCACCCCTTCCTGCTTCTTCCTTGTGGGAAGAGGAGGAGTTACTTTTGAAAATTTATTTTATTTTATTTCTTTATTTGACAGAGAGAACGGGTGGGTGGAGGGGCAGAGGGAGAAGCAGACTCCCCGCGGAGCAGTGAGCCTGATGCAGGACTCAATCCCAGGACCCTGAGATCATGACCTGAGCCGAAGGCAGACACTTAACCGACTGAGCCAACCAGGCGCCCAAGGAGGAGTTATTTTTTGATTGGTGCTGTGGGGAGGACATCACCCATCCAGCTTCTCTGGTGGAGGAAGCCTACTGGAGGATATATACATTCTGGACTGTTTTCCAGCCAGACAGAGATGTTTTCAAAGTCTAGCACAGCATTGGGCTGGTGGGCGAGTCAATTCTGGAAAGGATAGCAAGCCTTTTTTGGCCACAGATTTAAAGTCATGTTCTCTCATCAGCCTGGTCAGTAATAAAGCTGACTTTTTACTATCTGTTTCCTGTGTCTCATTTCTCAATTGCTTGAAAGAAGCGCGGAGAGAATAATAGAAAAGAAGAGGGTGTCATTTATAGGGTGTGGTTTAACACCCCCCCCCCCCACCACCACCACATTTGGAGGAAGGATAGTTACTCTTACTTCTGGGATAGTAACTGTTGCCATCCAGGTGGTGTTCTGGAGGGAGAGGAAGAGGCCAAGTCAAAGGTGCTATAGAATCTCAGCAGCCGAGGCGGTGGTTTGCAAACTTCGGTGGTTTGCAAACTGCACTTCTCAGAGCCCCAGGATCAGGAAAGGTGCCCTCCGAGCTTCTGGGAGAGGAGCTGGGGAGGGACAGGTGCCACCCCTGCACCACCAGCCCTCGTGTTCAAACACAGCAGCTGTGGTGTTCTGGATTTTTTTTTTTTATAGTGGGCTTGGATGTACATAAAGTTTCGTCTGTTAAAAAAAAGATTTCACTGCAAAAAGAATGTTTGGAAACCACTGAGTTAAACAATGGGCAGAGAAAAGAGCAACTCACAAAGGAGCGTGAGAGGATTTGCCAAACATGCAAGAGAAGGGAGGAATATTCACTGACCAGGAAGCCTAAGGAGCGGAGCATTTCGGGAAGGAAGGAATGGTCAAAGGCTCCGAGGGCTAAGGGGAAAGCGGCTACGATGAGGACAGAAATGTGACCAGAGGGTCTCCTGACCCTGTGATCTTGGCAGGAACAGGCTCAGTGGAGGACCAAAGGCCGAGGGTGACGAAAGAGGTGAGGAAGCTGTGATAGTCTTGACTCCATCGTGCAAAAGGTGATAGAGATTGCGCGGCATCAGTCTCCCCAATGCCTTTGGGGTGTCAAACGGATCCACGCACGAAGGAAATGCGGTCACTGCCCTGTACTGGACACTGGAGTCCGATTTGCGGTAGAAATGGAGAAATCCTTTTTTCAAAGAGAGTAGCAGAAATAGAAGGAGCAGGGGGCAAGGAGCAGCACAAGGCACATCCTTCCTTGGCTTCTCTCCTGGAAGGGCTAGGTGGTTTGTTTTTTGTCCTTTATATATATATATATGAAAAAGAACATGAATCTTTCAAAGAAGCCTGTCTCTTAGATGGGAGCTGCAGTTAACAATGTATTAATGAATGTCGGACCAGCAGGAGGGAACGGTCCCTCTTTCCCCTGTATTCTATATCCTGCTGGTAGCAAGGACATAAATACAGCTGACTGGCTGCCTAATGGCCCATGGAAGTCACTTAGGTGACATCATTAGTGTTGGAGACTTCAAAAGGGCTTCTTCCTTCATTCTTCCAGAAAACTACCGGAAAGAATCAGAAAGAAACAGACGAAATGGAATCTCAAGTAACACTCAAGTAACACTCGGAAAGTTCCAGGGGAAAACATTAAGAATCCTAAGTATCATTTTGCAGAGTGCAGCTATGAAATTCAAATTCTGTCTGACCTCCAAGTGCATGGTGAGGGGTCAGAAATATTTGCATGGCTTTCTGAACTCCACTAGACAAACAACCTGCAAGAGACACTTGAGGCTATCAGAAGGAATGAAGACCGAGTTTTTCTGCCACTAGCTTTGATTTTATGAGCGACCCTACTTGCCACCAGACACATTGCCTGTGTCTCCCACTCTTCAGCAAAACTGACTTTATAGTCCTCTGGGTGCATGATTCATTAGAGCTTGCCATAGTCTCAACCAACTGAGAGGCAGCTCAAGGGGCAGGTAGGAAAAGGTACCTCGTGTACTCTATTGGGTTTAATCCTCATAACAACCTTGAGACGCATTGCAACCCATGTTGTTGATGGGGAAAAAAGAAACCAAGAAAACATAAGTCCCTGGCATAAGGCCTCCCAGCTGATAAGTGGCAGAGCCAAGCCAAGAATAGAGATATGGCTGGCTCTAAAAAATATGGAATGATGAATGTCTGAGAAAATAATCCAATGAAAGATAAAGGAACAATGAATGAACACTATTATGTATTTTAGAAACGTAAAAGTCCCCACTTTGGGACTTCTGGTTTTCTTCCTGTTTACTTCGAGAGTCACTTCTTTGTCCATAAGCAACTGTTAGGCAGGCATTAATGTTCATGGTGGGATATTTAATGCTCAAAAAGGGATAACTAGGCAAGTTCTGGCAATTTCTTCCTATAGCACCATAAGCTGTGCAAGATTAGTAAATCTTAAAGTATCAGCAAGTATTAAGTAGAGGACAGATAGAGAACACCATTTGGGGTTGTTAAATAAATTTTTATATATCTACAAATGGCTATGTGATTTTTTATATATCCACAAAATGGAATGCAATGCAACCATTAAGAACATGACATTCAGGAGTTACAAATGGCATATTATAATGCTAAACGGGAAGGATATGTACATGTACAATATTAACAATAATCGACATGGAGGGTTGGAATTAGAGACCATAGTTTTTCTGTTTTTAATAATTTTTTGGGTTTCCCACATGTCCTTTAGTTAGGATTTATGATTTTTAGAATCAGAAAATATGTCAAACTTTCCACTGGCAAGGAGCACTTGCCAAAATCAGCTCACTGGAGTTCACCTTTCTGCGGGGTGTAGTGTGTTCAGAAACCTCAGACCACCCTCTACTCCCATTCTCGGTGGACACCTGGCTCCCTGGGCCCTGGTTCCCCATTATAGGACATCACGCTATTTTGCCTGTCCCTTGAATCGCCTTGGCTAATGGCTGAGGCCTCCAGGCACTACCACTAAAGTCAGCCTTCTTCCTGCCTTGGTATTTTCCACAGTTAGGGTTTAGAACTAGGGACTGAGGGCTCATTATACACTCAGCTAAGCATCTCCCAGGGCATGGGGTTCCCTGAGGAGGCCTTGAGAGCCAGCTCCAGCATTCCCGGGGAGACCACTGCCTCTCTCCTGTTGACCCCCACAGAGATGACATTGGAATTGACATCCATTCATTGTTTTACAGTGTTTTTCTCTATGTCTCTTTGAAGCTCCTCAGTAGCACTTATTCAGTTTAACTCATGAGCAAATTGAGGATTCGGAGGTTATATGACTTCCCAAGGTCCTGCGGCTGAAAGAGGGCAGACTAGAACCTGAACCTCAGGGTTTCCGGGTCTGAATCCCATATGCCTTCCAGTGCAGCATTGAAAGGCACCCCCGGAGGGACTTCATGCACCGTCAAGAGCCACCTAGTTTGGCCTGAAGGATCTGTCACTCTGGTCACAAATAGCCCCTTTGGTGACAGCCAAGGTGTTAACAAGTACCCAGTGCTCACTCGAAAATTCCAGAATAGCAGCCAGTGCCTCTGGCAAAGCTGAGTAAGATCACCGGTAATCTCAGGAACCGTTTCTAAAACTGAATTTCTGCCTCTGAAATGGAGGGGAAAACAAAAGGCAAAACCCAGTAACAACTCAATGCTATTACTTATCAGGAACACAAATTAAAATATTATGAGATAACCCCTACATATCTACGAGAGTGGCTAAAGTTTGTTTTTTTTTTTTTTAGAGATCTATTTTTTTATTTGAGAGAAAGAGAGAGAGAGAGAGAGCATGAGCAGGGGGGAGGGGCAGAGGGAGAAGCAGACTCCCCGTCGAGCAGGGAGCCCGACAGGAGCTTGATCCCAGGACCCTGGGATCGTGACCTGAGCCAAAGGCAGCCGCTTAACTGACTGAGCCACCCAGGCACCCCGAGAGTGGCTAAAGTTTTAAAGCCTGACAGTACCAAACATTGGCAAGAAAGTAGAGCAGGGAAACTCTCAAAGATTGCAGATGGAGGGGTAAGCTGGTTCAACCAGTGGTAAAACTATTTGGCATCATCTACTAAAGACAAACCAAATCCATTTTTAGGTACATATCCAAGGGAAATGAGAGCATATGTCCGCTAAAATACATGTACATGAATGATCATAGCAGCTTACTAATTAGTAGCAAAAAACCCAGGAAATTACCCAATGGCCATCCACAGGAAATGAATAAATAAATTGTGGTGTACCCATGCAACACACACACACAAAATGACTGATACCCAGATGGACAAGGATGAAACTCACACATTATGTTGAGTGAAGAAGTCAGACACAAAAGATGACAACATGGTATGTGAGTCATGAGCACTAACTGTTACATTTTCAGGAATTTTGCAAGCCAATTGTTAAATGCAGCCTTGTTAAAAATCAAATGATATAAACTTACAACTCAGTAAATTAAATTTAAAACAAAAGTAGTAAATTCTCAAACCTCTTCACTGCCTAATTCTTTTAGTACATTTATATTATTATCTATGCATTTGAGACAATTTACATCACTTGCATCTGTGTGCTGGAAGTACTTTATAACTGTTTCACTGCACATCCATTCTCAGCTCAGTGTTCAATGACCTCACCTTGATAGCTTCAAATCAGTGGTGGCGATTGCCAGGGAGATTGACAAAAGCCACAAAACCAGGCTTTATAATTATTATTTTACCATTGTTACCAGTGTTGGAGAGCCTGTTGTCAAGCACCTGCCAGCAAGCCACAGGCACGATTTCATTTTTATGAAGTTCATGCATAGGAAAAACTAATATATGTTTTTTAAAATAATTTTTTATTGTTATGTTAATCACCGTACATTACATCATTAGTTTTTGATGTAGTGTTCCATGATTCATTGTTTGTGCATAACACCCAGTGCTCCACGCAGAATGTGCCCTCTTCAATACCCATCACCAGGCTAACCCATCCCCCCACCCCCCTCCCCTCGAGAACCCTCAGTTTGTTTTTCAGAGTTAGAAGTCAGTGAGGAGAGTCCCTGGAGGGGCGGCCTCCTGCCCAGGATGAGGCCCACGGGAATCTTACAGAGGATGGGAACCTTCTACATTTTGATCATGGTGACGGTTCCATGGGTGTAAACATACATATGCACTTTACTGTATGTGGTCAGTGATACCTCAGTTTAAAAAATAAATTAAATTTTTTTTTTCCAAAACTGCTCCCCTTCAGGGAGCCCCCTCTTTAGGAAGGCGAGAGGTTTGGCCGTCCCCACAATATCTTCTGCTCTGTCTCTATAGGACCACCCAAGAAGGAGAAAAAGTCTCCAGTAACTCTTTCCTGTGACTTCCAGAGAACAGGCCCCGCACTGGGTCAACCTTTATAATTGGCCACAAGTCCTCACACAGTACAGATAATGAACAATGACTAATGTTTTTTGAGTACTGTTCTAAGTGGCTCACCTGGGTTAACTCATTTAACTCCCTCAAAACCGAGGGGAATTTCTGTCTCATTTTTCAGATAAGGCAAGGAGGTTAAGGGCCTGCATCCAAGTCATGCAGCTGGGAGATGGCAGAGTCAAGATCTCAACCCAAAGAAGCTGCCTCCGGGGCCTGCATTAATCACTCCACCCTTCTGAAAATAAATAATCAAAATAAGCTATTAAGTTGTTAAGCGGTTATCACGTACATAGCATGGCATGGTGTCTTCTTCTATGCCTCCATTGCCTGTACCTGTGAAGAGATTGGAGAAGGTCCAAACACTTGGCCTCAGTGGCTTGCTTTCCTGCCCTTTCCAATATGGTGGGTGCGTTCTGGAACTTGTCTGACGTGAAGTTAAATTTAGCAGCAATAAACCTGGTCAGCTGTAAATGATCCAAACGGGGAAACTTGACTAGCAATGTCGGGGGTACAATTTGGTTAGCTGTGCCCAGCGAGGCCACCTGTTCCATCCGAGAAATGGAAACCTGAAGATAACACATTATCATTGAATTTGCCGGGTTGAGTCCAGCTTCCCTGGCAAGAGAACTATCGAGATCATAACGTGTAGCTGTTGTCTCTGAAAATTAATTATCATGACCCCTCCCTGTCTGAGAATGTGACTCTCCTCATCCACAAATAAATCTGCACTATGACCTGTGCACAATGAAAGCCACTCATCTCTGAATGAACTGGGGTGACTTCGGAGTCACCGGTGGGCAGAAGTGGGAGGCGCGCTATGAATTACCGAGTCCTTGCTTTCTTGGCGATGATATGCACTGAATGCACTGTGCCTGGTTGGCTTTTCGGTTTCTGGATCGTGCCTAAGGAAGAGTCCTGTCCAGTGCCAGATGCAAAGGGGGCTGTGGGGAATGTAAATGGGTCCAGAAAAATCTGGGAAGCCAACCAGAGCCTGTCTCAGGCTGCTGGGGGTAGTGGGGCGCTGCTGGGTGGCTACAAGGAGGATTGCATGGATCCAGCTC
This sequence comes from Callorhinus ursinus, assembly GCF_003265705.2. Taxonomy (NCBI): domain Eukaryota; kingdom Metazoa; phylum Chordata; class Mammalia; order Carnivora; family Otariidae; genus Callorhinus; species Callorhinus ursinus. The sequence goes on along the minus strand of NW_027397066.1, from coordinate 20,398,331 downwards.
CTGGAGCTGAGCACAGGGGAGGATTTCTGGCAGAGGGAAATGCCCCTCTCCTTAGCTTTTCTCCAAACCCTCGCGCAACTCTCCCTTTTCTGGGATCCTATTTCTCTTCTCCAACTCCATCTCTCTCTCTCTCTCTCTCTCTCTCTCTCTCTCTCTCTCTCCTCCTGAGAGAACTGAAATCAATCAGTGACATGGCATGAAGGGGAGGCTCTGGTGCTCCATATACCTTCAGACATATACCTGAGACCCTAACCAGCTTACCTATTGGTCTCTAAGGGATCCTGATCTAGAAAGTTGGGGAGTTTCATAAGGCTTTTAAAGCGTTTGGGAAAGGTTAGTTACATACATGTAATTGTATACACACACACACACACACACACACACTATTTGTTTTGGTGCGATAGGCTCACCAGGAAAAAAAACAAAGTTTAACTTTCCCCTTCATTATCTCACCCTCAACCTCCCCCAGCCCCCGGAAAGAGAGATCAGGCTTTCAATTCTGGAAATTTGCCCCCGGGCCCAAGTGAAGGGCATTTTGGACTCTTAGGGTCCTTGATCTCCCAGCCTTTACATAAGATGGGCTTTCAACCTGGTTCTACTTTCTCTTTCTCCTTCTTTATCTGGCTAATTCCTATTACTAGATTAACACTCAGACCATGAGTCCCTTTTTCTTAGAAGCCAGAGATACCCACCTGCTCCCAGCATCCCTTAGCCTCTTTCCAGTCTTGCCCTTAACCCCTCGGACACAGCCTCATCATTGGGAGTTTCTGCTTTGTCATCCCTTTCTGGACCACATGAATCACGGTATCCGAGGTCTAGCAGGACACCTGGCACAGAGCGCATAGATACCTCTGAGAGAATACCATCAGTCAATAGTAGCAGGACGGTAAAATCACTGATTCACACTAAAGTGTTAGTGACTTAAAGTCGCCTCTCCCAGGTAACTTCGCTCCCTGCAAACTCTTCACCGCCCCCAGCCCTGCCCAAATCACCCTCCCTTAAAGGAAAGGGGAAAGCTGAATTGGTGAAATCACCAGGTCTTGTGATTCCCTTTTTTAGATGATAGAACCAGGACTCAGAGCTGTAGCTCCTCCTAGGTGACCCCAGGCTAATCCAAAGCGAGCAAGAACCTGACAGCCAGAGTGAGCTTGAGAATTACAAGAGCTCTCTCCCAAGACTCTGAAAAAAACATTCTGTGATCACTCATTCCTTCCGCTGAGACCATTTGGAGTAATGCCCCCCGCCCCCCACAAAGTGGTAAGTCCCTTCTGGGTCCTTATATCAGACTAAATACTGCCTACTTGCTCAGACTCACCCATGACTGAGCCAAAGAGGCAACACAAATAAAAGGCACAAAAGATCCTGCCATCCTGGGGGATGTTTCTCTTGTGTGTCTTCTGGAAACGAGCTGACAGAAGACAATAGCCCTTTAAGGATTTACCACCAACTGGAACTGCAAATTACTGTAGGTGCCTCTTGAAGGTCCAAGACAAAACGCTCCATGGGGAGAAAATAAATAAGAGCTATTTCATTTTATGTGGATTCTGACTTTTAAAGTGTCCTTCCCTTCTAATAAGATTTTTTTGCATTTCTTTCCTGCCTCTAATTTGTCTGCTTTATTGTTACTATGGGAAATGCAGTCCCCTCGACAAGCTCAAATCAGGAGCCAACAGAGTCATGTTAGGCATTCACAAAGAAAAGTAACAATAACAGGTAGCACTGAGAGCTTGGCACATGCTAGATGCTACTCCAAGTGCTTTATGTGTGAGAATGTAGCTCAGCCGGCCAAGAAATCTATGGGGTGGGTACCTTCAGCGTAGGACGTGTTTTGCAGGGGAGAAGACCGAGCACAGAGAGATTAAACAACTTGCCCAAGGGTACACAGAGCTTGTGAAAGGCAGAACTAGGCTTCAGGCCCAGGCAGCCTGGGTCTAAAGCCACAGCTTTAAATACTGTGCTACACAGTCTGGGCATTTAGCAAAGTTACCGACCACGGTCACTCTGCTGTAACTAAGCAGAACACACAAAGTAGCAAAACATTTGGGCATCAGGAACTTGGCTGGCCTGATTGAGGGCAAACATTCCTCTGGGCAGGGACTTATTTATTCTCAATCATAGGACAGAGCACCCGGGGCGAGGCAGACAGAGTGGGGAGGATGGCAGGAGGCAGAGAGAGGGCAGGACCCTGCACTCAGATGGACCACAGCCCCGTTTCTCCACTCACTCACTAGGTGGTAACTTTTGGTAAATTCTGTAAATTCTCTGCATCTCAATTTTCTCACTTGTGAAATGGGGAAACTGCTATCCATCTCCCAGCGCCGCTAGGAGAACTCAAGGAGAAAATACAGCAGCGGCCAGGCACTCCGGATGCATGATCATCTTTCCCTTCCAACCCAGGATGCACCTGCTGTCCTCCTCACACCACCTTGAGCGGAAGTCACCACCCATGGCCTGATCAGCCCCAGCTCATCGGCATGGTGCACTTTGTTCCCCTGTCTTCCAGACTCAGTCAGGCTTCATAGAAAGGATGTGAACTTTGAAATAGAATCAATATATTAATCTGAAGCCTGGCTCTGACATTCACGAGTCTGAGAGAGTGGCTTTCTATCTTTGAGCCTCCCTCTCCCAGTAAGTGAAATGGAGATGCCAATAACACCTGTTTCTGGGGCCCTTAGTGAGCATGCATGAGCTAACTGCGCAGTTAGCTACATGAATTTGCCTCTCACTTCCAGCCTTCATTAAACTAAAAGCTGTTTCCCTGAAGTTCCTACCCTTTGACCCTACTTAGGGTTGCTGTAACAAAGTACCACAGACTGGCGGGCTTAAACATCAGAAATGTCCCGTCTCACACCTCTGGAGGCTGGAAGTCCAAGATCAGGGTGTTGATAGGGCTGGTTCCTTGCAAGGGCTGTGAAGGAGAATCTGTCCCGTGCCTCCCTCCTAGCTTCTGGTGGTCTTGGGCATCCCTTGTAGATGGCTGTCCTCTCCACTATGTCTTTGCAACAACTCCTCTCTATGCTAGTTTGTCTTGGTGTCCAAATTTCCCTTTTTATAAGGACACCAGTCATATTGGATTAGGGTCTGCCCTAATGACCTCATCTGAACTTGATCATCTGCAAAGACCCTATTTCCAAAAGGCCACATTTATAGGTAGTGGGGGTTAGGACTTTAATACCTTTGCGGGGAGGTAGGGGACGGGAGGTATGACATGCAGCCATTATGTTCAGCCCATGCCATGCACTATGGAATTAGGCCAAAGAAGCCAACTTCCAGCTCCAAACATCAATACTTAGAACACTTAAACATAGCCATCTTGTCTCAACTTTGCCTCCCTTTTCCCTGTCTGGGGAGATTAGTCTTATTGGCCACAATTTCCAAATGTCTCAGAGCCTCAGTAACTCCCCTCTGGACATCCTCAACTTTGGTAGGATCCTTTTTTAGTTCCATTCCCAGAACAGAACAGGTTTCTTTATATGTAACATGACTGTAGAGAACACAGTGAATCCAGCACTTGCCAAGAAAAACAAATTCTCATTCAGTGAACGCAACCCATCAAGCTGGTTTCCCCTAGGCTCTCCATGCAATTGAATTTTCGAACTTGGGTACGGGAGTTTATATTGAAAGCTTGTTGGTGAGAATCTAATGGTTCTAAATACTTTTGAATCTGGATTCTGCCATCTGTTATATTCCCCACCCGTCTCAGTGTTGTTCCCCCTGAGTCTTGTCAGCATGCCTTTCCCGTCTTTCTCTGCAGGTCATCAGTAAGACTATTGAGAGCATGCATTCGCAAAAGGGGTGACATCACTCCAAAGGGGCAAAAAACATCTTGCTCTTTGTATGTATAAAGCATAGATATCCATAGCACACAAATGAGTATACAGTGTATCATCTGTGGTGTTAAAATTTCCTAAGAGGGATGGGTATTTGGGGAAAAGTGTCTAATAAAGTTCCTTAAGGGGACAATAATGAAAAAAATGGTTGAGAAACACTAGTCTAGAGGATAAGGCTCCGAGCAAACATGGCGGATCTCCCCAGAGCTGCCAACACCCTTCAGTACGATTAACTAATTGCAGCAGGGTCCCTCCACTTTGATCAGAACTGGCTGGCCATTTTCAGATAGGCAGGAATCCATAAATGTTTTAGTATCTTCTAACACATTATACGACAACACTCTCAACAACTAACAAAGAGGACACATAGATTAACGTGTTACTCAGCTCCAAATGGTCATTAAGTCACTCATCCATTCATTAATTTATTCATCATTCAACAAATATCTATTGAGTGCCTACAATGTGGCAGACAATGGTCCAGGAGCCAGGAAATGCAACAGCAAACAAAATAGATAAAAATCTGCACCTTCGTGGAACTTGCACTCTAGAAAGTGTTGGGGTGAGGGAAAGACAACCAACATACAAATAATGATAATAATTATTATTATTTTTATTATTTTTGTTTTTATTGTTATTTTGTAATAATAATAATAATTATTATTATTATTATTATTCAACTCCAGAGTCTTGTCAGGTGGAGATGAAGTTCCATGGAGGAAAAAAAGGCCTCCTGAAAGGGATGGTCTGAGGGGATTGTTATTTTGGTGTAACCATTCTATAAGAAATTGTAATGATGGATACATGTCATACCAGCATTTGTGAAAACCCACAGAAGTGCCTAACGTCAAGAGTGAACTTTAACATAAACTAGGGACTATAGTTAATGATTACGTATTGGTACTGGTTCAGCAGCTGTAACAAATGTGCCACACGAAAGCAAGATGTTGATAATAGGAGAGAGTGTGGAGTGGAGGTGGGATGTGTATATTGAACTCTATGTACTATCCGCTCAGTTATTCTGTAAATTTAACACTGGTCTAAGTAAATAAAGTCTTTTTTTTTTCCCCCTAAGCTGTGGTCTGAACTCATGCAAAAAAACAGAAAGAGGGAGTGGTCACCTCCAGTATGCTTGGAGTGCGAAGGTTTGGCAAGAAGAGAGCGTGGAAGGGAACGTGAGTGAGGGCAAGGCTGACGTTGGTCGGATGAGATGAGTCCAAGGGCCGATAGGAAACAGGTGAAATAATAGGACCAGGAAGCCAGGAGAGGAATGGATTCCAAGAGATGAGGTGCAACCATGAGAGCAGAGAAGCTCAAGGAGGCCACTCACAGCAGTTTTGAAAAGAGCTTTCATCATAAAATAGGGAAACTACACCTATTCAAGGAGGAGAAGGAGAGGGAGCCGAGTTGTGATCAGGCTTCAAGGGAGGTTCAAGGCCAGAAACAAGGGAGATGGGAATCAATGCACAGAGCAAAATTTAGGAACTAGGACCTGGGAGGAAATTGTGTGCAATTTTTAATATCTTTCTCCCAGACACAGTTTCCAGCTTATAATGAATTACAATTGGTTTTATGAGTTTTCCCAAATGCAGTGAGCTATGAGAAATAATAAGGAAGAAAAGGCACAGTTTATTATACCTAGATTAATTCATCACAGGAGTCCAAACAGCTGATAAGTTGCTGGTGTGGGGACTTGAAAAGCCACAAGTGGGCAATACATAGATTTGTGAGGGAAGGAATCAGACCTCACGGGTAAGCTGACAGTAAGAGTGACTTCATCAGCCCGTGAGCCACACAGGGTATGCTCAATCTCCCCATCACCTATGTGCTGAGAAAGCATTAGGGCTTCTCAGATGTGCAAAAGAGGGGCACACTTCCTGCCCCTGCCCTTAGGGGGACTAAGGTCTTATTGGAAAGGCTAGATTTGCTCACCCGAAATACACAAGGAATAAAGGTGAATCAAATAGTGTTCATTGAACAGAAGAAAGAAGGAGTGCTATGGACTGGATGTTTGTATCCCCCAAATTCACATATTGGAAGCCTCATCCCCAGTGTGATGGAGTTTAGAGGTGGTGCCATTGAGAGGTAATTAGGTTTAGATGAGGTCAGGAAGGTGGAGCCCCCATGATGGGATTAATGCCCCCATAAGAAAGGAAAAGACTAGAGCTTCTGGGGCACCTGGGTGGCTCAGTCGATTAGATGTCAGGTCATGATTCCAGGGTCCTGGGATCGAGTCCCACCTCAGGCTCCTTGCTCAGCTGGGAGCCTGCTTCTCCCTCTCCCTCCGCTTGCTGCTCCCCCCTGCTCGTGCTCTCTTTCTCTCTGTCAAGTAAATAAATAAAATCTAAAAAAAAAAAGACTAGAACTTCTAAGAGCCCAGCAAGAAGGTGACTGTTCACAAACCAAGAAAAGGGCTCTTACCACACTGGCTGGCAGCTTGATTTTGGATATCTAGTCTTCAGAATGGTAAGGAACAAACGTCTGTTGTTCAAGCCACCTACCCAGACTACGGTGTTTTTGTTACAGCAGCCAAACAGACTCAAACGGTGAGGAAGAAGGGAGTCAGATTGCGTGAGCTCAGCTAGGCCTTAGCCTTCTCTTCAATAAGAGGAGATTTGTGTATTGAGCCAGGAATGGAGACTTCTTGGGTGTTAAGATTATGGCAGCAATCAAGAAACCCGGGGAGACCACTGAGACAAGGATGCTTACCAAACCAGTGGTTCTCAAATGAGTGAGAGGCAACCTCACCTCTTGCATCCCCAAACATATAATAACACAGTGTGTATTCTCTCTCTGCCTTTAGCCAGGTCTGCCCTTCTGCCCGGGGCCCTTCAGCTTTCTTCTGTCCTTAAGGACCAAGTTCAAGTTCCATCTCTGCTGAAAGCAGATCTTCACACCTTTCTTAGAATTCCATGGATACTCATGACCTCTACCATTTACTTAGTATCCTCGTAAGCAATGTGGTGTGATGGGGAACACTGAATTTGCAGTAATACAAGTTTAGTAGAGATCCGCCTCTCACTAGCTACGTTCTCCAGGGTGTTTTTTTTGTTTTTTTTTTTTTAGCATCCCTGAGCCTCAGTTTCCTGATTTGTAAACTGGGTGAAATGAGAAGATTTGAAACATCCATCCTTGAGGATGTGGGGCAACGGGAACTCCCATTCATTGTGGGCTGGGTGCAAATTGATTCAAGCTCTTTGGAAAACTATTTGCAAGTGTCCCCTAAAGTTAAATCTAAACCTACTGTCTGAACTAGCAATTCTACCCTTCAATATATAACCAACAGCAACGAGTGCTTATGTTCACCAGAAGATATGCATAATATTCATAGCAATTGTAATCATAATAGCCCCAAACTGGAAATAACTCAAGTGCCCACCAGCAGTAGAATAGATTTTTTAAATGATCTATTTATTTGTACAACAGCATGCAATATAGCAATGAAAACAAACTACCGATACACACGGCACTGTGGGTGAACCTCATAGGTACAATGTTGAGTGGGAGAATCCAGATGAAAACAAAAGAATTACACGCTAAATGATTCCCTATATACAAAATAAATAACATGCAAATCTGATGATGATGGGTGTCTGAAGAGGTCACGTTTGGGGTATTAACTGGGAAGGGCATAAGGGAATCTTTTGGAGAGGTGAAAATGTTCTATATATGATCTGGGTGGTGGTGATCTATATATATGAAAATAATATGTAAAATATATTTTAAAAAGTAAAGTATAAAAATTAACCAAGCTATGCCCTTTAGATTTGTACATTTTACATCAAGCCATACTGCAACTTAGAAATAAGTCCTTAGGAAAAAGAGTAACTGGCCCTGCTCAGAGTATCAACAATGGCCAACATATACCTCAGTAATGGCAGGAGGGGTCTTGACTGCTGTGTGGCTGCTTCCTTCAAGACTCAGCCCCAGGGGATCTGAGGTCACCCTCCCATCTCCTCCCCTAACCCACTGTCACATTCTCTTGTTTTAATTTTCTTTATAATACTTACTAACAGAATTGGAAATGATCACATTTCCTTTTGTGCATTTACTGGTTTGATGTCTGTCCCCAAATCCGTGAGGTGGTGGCATCTGTCTTAGTCACCCAAACCCAGCACGGGCCTGGCTCACAATGAGCCCGAATTGGTGTTTGTTGGATGGATGCATACATGAATGAAGAATGCACGTCTGATACTGTACTAGAAAACCAGGAGTACAAAGATTAATAAGTCCTATTTTTCTCCCGGAAGATCATGGTGATCAATTCTGGTTGCTTCTACCTTAAAGAGGTCCTTAGAAACCCAATAGTCCTCTGTGTCTGATCCTCATTGTCATTCCCCTGGACTTGTTCAGCAGCCCCCTACCTGCTCTCCCTGTCTTTGGGCTCTCCTACCTCCCCACGCCCCAACACACACATGCACACACACACACACTCACGCACGCATGCACCCCACATTCTCTGTATTGCCACCAACGGACTTACTGAAAACTAATTTCTGACACTGTGGCCCCACTGCTTCAACTCTCGTCTGGCTCCTCTCTCCAAGTTGGAGCTGCTCACAAAACCACAGGCTGTGTCCTAGCTATCTGCCACCACTCACCGCCCAGCCCCAAGCAGTCCCTCTTACTCTTGTCCCCAGCCCTCTCCACGCACTCTTCTTAGCCTCTCTCGCGGCATCCGGCCCCCTGCACCACCCTCTTGTCCACCTGGGCCTTTGGCCTCTCTTTCAGCCTCCAAAACACCCTGCGTGATCCCTCTCTGACCAAGGAGCCTATGGTTTGAGGGCTGGGATCATTGGAGCAAGGCTGAAAACCAGGAGAAGCTCCTCTGAGTCGGTTTCATTAACTTCTATTGTTTTTCTCAAAATACACATGCATATTTTAGATTATCAAGAAAGATGGAAGGAAAGAAAGAAAGAAAGAAAGAAAGAAAGAAAGAAAGAAAGAAAGAAAGAAAAAGAAAGAAAGAGAAAGAAGAAAAAAAAGAAAGAAAGGAGAAAGAAAGAAGAAAGAAAGAAAGAAAGAAGAAAGAAAAAGAAAGAGAGAAAGAAGAAAAAAGAAAGGAGAAAGAAAGAAGAAAGAAGAAAGAGAAAGAAAGAAAGAAGAAAAAAGAAAGAAAGAAAGAAAAAAGAAGAAAGAAGAAAAAAAAGAAGAAAGAAAGAAAAAGAAAGAAAGAAAGAAAAGAAAAAAAAAAGCAAGCCAGATTACTGAACATTTGTTTTGTAAACTGCCTTTCCCCTGACATGTATACATAATAGGTATTTGATTTGAGGGTAGAAGTGTGCATAGCAAATATATAGTCCAGCCAGATCTTTGAATCACAAATCATTAAAAACTCCATCTAGGTGAAAAATTATGAGTGCGTGAAAATGTTTCAGGGACACTTCAAGAATGAGTACTTTCTCAAGACAGGTGCACAGAGAGGGAGACAAGGTCAAATTTATGTAGGGTTTTACTCTTCAGTCTTTACTCCCTCAGTATTCACCCCGAGAACTGAGTTCACCGAGTCAGGGTAACAGTCATTCTCATTCCAGCTCAGGGGAGCAGGTGCTGTGATCCCCACAGGCTGACACAGGGCTGGCACCAAGCAGACAAAAAAATAAAATACAAGTTGAAAAGGAGCCAGTTAAACTCAGCTTCAAGCTGACGGTATTCTATCCCTTTCTTCTCCAGCTACTCAGACCAGAAAACTGTGATGCATCCTTTTTTCCACTACCTTCCTGTCCTCAAGGCCTGGTAATAATTCTCTTGGCCCCATAGCATCTAACTCACCTTCTCCCGTGTTCCCATCACTTTTGTACACCTTTAGGAACCCAAGCCCAGACTTCTGTCCCTGCCTGACCTTTGGGCTCTCCAGCTCCCCATCCACCACTTAACTTTCCTGAACCACATTCTTCCCAGGACCCCCTGCTGAAGGTCATACTCATGACCCCCATTGCCAAGGATGCAGGTCAAATTCCTTAGCCTGATATTCAGAGCACTACATAACCGAGATTCACCATCTACCAGGATGGGAACCACTGAGCATTTGAAATGAGGCTGGTGAGACTCGGGACAGACTTATTGGAGTGAGAAAAACTCTTGTTTTGCCATTGATACGATGTTATTGTTGTGCTAAAACTACATTTCATTTTAACCACTGCCTTATGCAATATATTATTATTATAGTGCACATGTAGAGCACAGATGTCATGTTTACATGTAAACTTGTCAATGAATTGTTCCAGTTCAAATGGCTTTTCTCTAATGCACCTACATAACATAATGTGTTTCTTTGAATATTTTCTGCAGACAATAAGGGTACAGAGATACCTATGTAAATCATAATTGTTAATTAAATTGTAAAATATTATTTTAATCATAATGTAATTAAATTTTTCTAGTTAAAAAAAGGTTTAGCCAAATTAAAAAAAAAATTTAAGATTTATTTATTTATTTGAGGGCTGGGGGAGGGAGAGAGAAACCTAAGCAGGTGCAGCACAGCCTGGGGCCCCCATCTCATGACCCTGAGATCATGACCTGAGCCAAAACCAAGAGTTGGACACTTAACCACTGGGCCACCCACGTGCCCCCACCAAATTTAAACATTTTAAATGAAGATATACTAATGATTCAGAATCGAGTGGGGATGCAGAAGCTGGTACTACATGAAAGAGTAAAGCAGGAAACAAAGACAATGAAAAGCAATTGCAATTTGCTGCAGCAGATCGTGGTATAAAACAAAATTTTAAGATGATAAAGTTGACAATATTAAGAGATATTTTCAGCAAATGCACAGTGAATTTGATAACAAGTTTCTTTCCAATGGGTCCAAAAAAATCAACGAAATTAGCTGCTTAAAAACAGAATTAAATTTCAACAAAAAACTAATCTTTTTATTTAAAAAATTTTTTTGAACTTTTTAAACTTTTGAAAATAAATTTAAACAGAATCTGTGCTTATAAATTTAGCCAGCTTTAAGAGCTTGGATTTTTGCACAAAAGAAAAATGCTTTTAGATGAAGAACTGGTAAAAGAAATTATTTTTCAGTAATGAAAATATTATTAAAAGATCCTGAGAAAAGACTAGAAGTATTTTATAAAAAGTGAAAACCTTTCCACTAAGTCACCAAATAATTGCCCATAAAATACAAGGCTTTTCTAACAATAGCAAAGACCAATCAAGAAACTTGAAAAATCACAATTACTTTCCTCAGGTTGAGATGAGTCATGTCATATAATAGACACCACCCAATTAATACTTCGGGTACATTTTGTCTCAAAGGACTTCCAATTTATGAAGACATGTTGCCAATTCACAGCCTAAAAGATTTAACACACAGCATAGATATTTTTAATTTTTTACATGCTATAAAAGAAGTATTCCAGCTGGATAAGAAAAAAATTAGTTTCTATCACCACAAATGGTAGTTCCATTTATGCCAGGTCAAAAATCTGGATTTATGGGAATTGTCCTTTTTTTTTTTTTTTTTGAGGGGAGGGCGGTTGGAAGCAGAGGGAGAGGGAGAGAACCTCAAGCAGGCTTCACACGTGGGGCAGAGCCCAATGCAGGGCTCAATCTCAAGACCGTGAGATCATGACCTGAGCCAAAAACAAGAGTCTGATGCTTAACCGACTGAGCAACCCAGGCACCCCTGGATTTGTGGGAATTTTCAAATAAGAAACCAGTATTTTCCTTATTGCTTTTTCCACAGTATAATACATATTGAAAATATTTGTTCTTAGTTTCCTGCAGCAGACTTTATGAAAGGCATTATGGATATAGTTGTTCAAATTGTTTATTATATACATTTAAATACTATAAATTTTCTCATTTATGAACCCCATGAAAGAAAGAGAAGATGACTTTAATGAACTTTTCTTCCTTGCCAATGTTCTGTGTTTGAGTCATGGAAGAGTTTTACAAAGACTTATGGAATTTTTAACTCCAATCCGAGATTTTTGAAACAAAGGAATACTTGTCAAATATTCAATAATCAAAGACAGAAAATAGCTATATGATTTATGTTTTCTCATCAAAATCATACTGCATATGAATGAGCTAAATTTGAAATTCCAAGGTAAGAAAAATTTTTTGTGACATAGACAGAGATGAGAATTTACATTGAAACTGAAACTTTTATAGTACAAATCAACAATAATGATTTTACACTTTTTTCTAAATGATTAGTATGCAAATTATTTTCATTGTAATTGACAGATGTTATGCAAATTAGATATAAAGACAAAAAAATATAAGGAACATTTCATTGTCATGGATAAGTTTTAAGTGCTTTTCAACTTACACAGTAGGCTTCTGAATTGGCCCAAGAGTTGGTGAATTAACTTAACTTGGAGAGATTTCGTTTTGAAACTGATATGCTGGGGCGCCTGGGTGGCTCAGTCGGTTAGGTGTCTGCCTTTGGCTCAGGTCATGATCCCAGGGATCGAGCCCCACATCAGGCTCCCTGCTCAGCTGGGAGCCTGCTTCTCCCTCTGCTCGTCCTCGCTGCTCATACTCTCTCTCTTACTCTCAAATAAGTAAATAAAATCTTTAAAAAGAAAGAAACTGATATTCTTTTGTTTCAAAGTCAAATTAATTCTTTCAGAGAGGATGAATAGGTTTTGTCAATATGGATGTAAATATTAAAGAAATAGTGTTTTTTGGTCCTGTTTTTGGTTAGTGAAAATTTTTGTTTGGAATATATTAGGTATGTAAACTACTTTTTCAACTGTAAATTTTATAAAATGCAGCAGAGATCGAATATATCCAATGAAAATTTTGTGTTTGAGTCAAAATGTATTGTAAGTAAAAACTAAACACTGAATTTTCAAGACTTAGTCTGAAAAAACATGAAATATATCATTAAGAATTCTTTTTATTGGGGCGCCTGAGTGGCTCAGTTGGTTAAGCATCTGTCTTCAGCTCAGGTCATGATCCCATGATCTCCCTCTGCCTGCCGTTTCCCCCTGCTTGTTCTCTCTCTCTCACAAATAAATAAATAAAACCTTTAAAAATTTTTTTAAAAAAAGAAATGTCAATCAGCAAAAGACAATTATCATATGATTTCACTCATATATGGAATTTAAGAAACAAAACAGAGGATCATAGGGGAAGGGAGGGAAAAATAAAACAAGATGAAATCAGAGAGGGAGACAAACCACAAGAGACTCTCATAGGAAACAAACTGAGGGTTGCTGGAGGGGAGGGGGTGGGGGGATGGCATAATTGAATGATGGGCATTAAGGAGGGCACATGGTGTAATGAGCACTGGGTATTATATAAGACTGCTGAGTCACTGAACTCTACCTCTGAAACAATAATGCACTATATGTCAATAAATTGAATCTAAATTTTAAAAAAGAATAGAAAAAAAAAAAGAATTTACAGACATTTCCCCCAGGAAAGAGGCACAGATGGCCAATAGGTACATGAAAAGGTGCTCAACATCACTAACCATCAGGGAAAATGCAAATCAAAACCACCGTGAACTATTAACTCACACCTGTTAGAATGGATGTTATCAAGAACACAAGAAATAGGGTGCCTGGGTGGCTCAGTCGTTAAGCGTCTACCTTTGACTCAGGTCATGATCCCAGGGTCCTGGGATCCCAGCCCCACATCGGGCTCCCTGCTCAGTAGGAGGCCTGCTTCTTCCTCTCCCACTCCCCCTGCTTGTGTTCCCTCTCTCGCTGTGTCTCTCTCTGTCAAATAAATAAAATCTTTTAAAAAAAAATCACATCAAGATCTTTAAGTTTAAAAAAAAAAAGAACACAAGAAATAACAAGTGTTGGCAAGGATGTGGAGAAAAAGGAACGCTTGTCACTGTGGGTGGGAATGTAGACTGGTACAACCACTATAAAAAACAGTATGGAGGTTCCTGAAAAAAAAAATTAAAAATAAGACTACCATATAATCCAGCAATTCGTCTTCTGGATATTTATCCAGAGAAAATGAAAACACTAACTCAAAAAAAAAAAAAAAGATACACGCATCTCCCATGTTCACTGCAGCATTATTTACAGTAGCCAAGATGTGGGAGCAATCTAAATCTCTACGGATGGATGAATAGACAAAGAATATCTGGTGTGTATATATATTTATCTCTATATATCTCAGAATATTATTCATCCATAAAAAAGAAGGAAGTCTTGCCATTTATAACATGGATGCACCTTGAGGGCATTATACTAGATGAAAAAAGTCAGAGAAAGACAAATACTGTATAGTTTCACTTATATGTGGAATATGAAAAAATTTAAAATTTTAAAAAATTAAACTGAGCTTATAGATATAGAGAACAAATTGGTGGTTGCCAGAGGCAGGGGGTGGGAGGTAGGCAAAATGGGTGAAAGGGGTCAAAGCGTACAAACTCCCAGTTATAAAATAAATAAGTCATGACATGTAATGTTCATAATGGTTATTATGGTTAATAATATCAAATTGTACATGGGACGCCTCGGTGGCTCAGCTGGTTGAGCATCCTACTGTTGGTTTCAGCCAGGTCATGATCTCATGGTCCTGGGATTGAGCCCCGCATCAGGCTCTGTGCTCAGTGGGGAGTCTGCTTGAAGATTCTCTCTCTCCCTCTGCCCCTCCTCCCACTCACGTGCTCTCTCTTTCAACAAATAAATAAATCTTTTTAAAAATAATATCATATTGTACGTTTGAAAATTGCTGAGAGTAGATCTCAAACATTCTCATCACAAGAAAAATAATTTATAACTAGGTGTACTAACAGAGGTTAACTTATTGCTGTGACCATGTCACCATATATACAAATATTGAATCATTATGCTCTACACCTGAGACTAATACAAGACATGGTATATGTTATATGTCAATTATGTTTCAATTTTTAAAAAGAGAATTTATAAAACTCGCTGGAAGGTCTAGAGCAGTGAGCTCGAGGCCAGAAAGACCCCCAGACCATGGTGCTGGGGACAGCAATGCAGAAGTAGCTGCCAGAGGAGCTGCGTTTCTGCCACCATCAGGAAGACAGGACTAAAGAAGCCCCTCCCAGAGCTGCTGGCTCCACGAACACCCCTCTTTAAGCATCGGGTGTTCATTCAAGCATCAAATGCGATTTAGAACCACACCACACCTGAGAGATCCAATCTAGCAGAAAAGATGGCCCGGGGAGCTGGTGTCTGGATGCTGGAAGATAGTGCAGAAAATGAGCAACGTTGTTCTATGCATGGCCCCAAGTGGATTCCTTCCAATTTTCATGCAAATGCATTTCAGTTATGAAGCCTAAATCACACCCAAAAGCCATGACAAGCAAGTCTCTCCCATCTCCTCATTCTCCTTACTGGCTGAATTCTTTCATACTAAACAACCTTTCCTCCTAGAAGCCTTCCCTGACTCCCCAAGACTATGATAAGGCAGCTCTCCAGGTACTTTATATGCATTCTTGGCTCACTCCATTGAATTTATTTATTCTAGGTGTTTTATTGTCTTTCTCTCCCAATAGACCATTAGCTCCAGCTATGTCAGCTTATTCACCATTATGTTCTCCTCACCTAGTGGTAGATGCTAAATTCACATGTGTTGAATGAATGAATGAATGAATGAACAGGCGCATAAAGCTCCAGGGGTGGGATTTGAGCTCATCTTTCTCCATGCCTCCAGGTGTGTTGTGAGAGGTCACAACACATCCCATGTGCCCTCACAGATGCCCAACACACCTGCCAGAGAAAGACCAGAGTTGGCCTAGCCATCACCAGGAGGCAAATTTGCCCTCCCAAGGAGGATGGCCTGGGGCTGCTTCTAAGAAACAGGAAGGGACTATAGTCTGCACAGTGACTTTCCAGGAAATGCCTTGGGCTGTTCAGGCTGCAGAACAATCAAGGAAAGATAGGGCCAAGGGGTTATGCTGGACACTGCACAAAACACACCCAGCCACACTCCTGTCAACAAGAAAGCCTTGTGTCACTGTCACTTAAGTGAGGGACCAGGAAGAGGATGGGGGTCATGCCAATGGTGGCACTTGACACTGGAGCATTTTCACAGCTTAGGGAGCTTATTCACATGCATTGGCTCATCCGTTACCATCCCCCCCACACCCGCCATTTTATAGATGAGGAAACTGAAGCAGAGCAAGATTAGCAACTTTTCCAAGAGCAAATCCGGGTCTTGAACCCAAGCAGCAGAGATCGGTGCTTACAACACATGCTGCGGAATTGGAGCCAAGTTCAAAGTCATCTCTTGGTGCACACCAGCAGGCTGTCCTTGAACAAGTCACTCTCTGAGTCTCCATTTTCTCATCCAGAAAACGGAGATGATACCATCTCGCTCCAGGGTGCTTGTAAAAATTAAATGAAACACTCGAGCTGAGAACTTAGCTCAACACCTTGTGCAGAATAAGGATTCGGTCCTTAGTATCTATTTATTATTATTTTTACTATTCTAAACGTAAGACTTTTTCTATTATCTCAGGTTGTCCTTTAATTGTACAAATCTTACTGTGATATTAATGATTTACTTTAAAATACTTCAGAAAGGGGCGCCTGGGTAGGTCAGTCGTTAAGTGTCGGCCTTTGGCTCAGGTCATGATCTCAGGGTCCTGGGATCAAGCCCCGTGTTGGGTTTCCTGCTCAGCGGAGAGCCCGCTCCTCCCTCTCCCTCTGCCCGTTGCCCCGCTCATGCTCTCTCTCTCTCTCTCTGAAATAAATAAAATCTTTAAAAAATAAAATAAAATACTTCAGCAAAGTCAGTGTGATACGAATGTGGGGGGATGTTAACGGGCACGACAAGGGACAATCAGCCACCCTGATTAGGTTGCACACTCCAGGCCTGGTGAGCGATCACTAAACCCCACAGACTCTACCCCAGAGGACAGAACTATAAGCACTTCCTCTATTTTTATGTCCAATCATGACACTTAGAGGCTCTGTTAATCCACATAATGAATGTCAGAATGAGTTTCTATGGGGGGTATTAGTGACTTGTTGATCTGCATAATGGATGTACCAAATGGGCTCCACTGATAGAATTAGTGGCATTCCATATACAGAGTAAAATACAAGATAAGATATTTAGACACTTCCTAGCCTTACTAGATCCTTCGCCCTTAACCTTTAGGGATGGCACCAGAGGCTTGATCCCCTAAAACACCCAATGTCCCACACAGAACCACTGTAGGACTGTTCTGTAGGTCTCCTCTGAGCCTATAGGCTAATATCTACCTGTGTAGCAACATTTGGTCTGATACATATTTTGTTTCTTGCCTTTTATCCAGGTTGTAGGTGAGTAGCTAACCCTCACTTACTTCTAACTCCCTGGGGCTACCAGATTTACCAAAAAGAACCTAGTACCAATGTGTCACCAAATCAGCCTAGGTCAATTTGCAACAGAGGTTCTACTGAGTATCTCAACAGGACTGCCAGGAAGCCCAAATAATGAAGCACATGGCTAAGTCGCTTGTGAATTTTCAAGAGCTATAGAGATGAGAGCAAGAGACCTAATTGTATCTGTCTGCTCAGCTGCCTTTGCTGGTTCTTCTCTAGGACCCAGTCTTTACTCCTTATTTTCTTTCTAGGTGATCTCATCTAGCCCCTCAGCCCTAAATATCCATCCTATGTTGAGGACTTACATGGCTTTGTATCCAGCCTGGGCCTCTTGGCTGAGCTCCTGATGACGCATACCCAACTGTCCACTAGACATATCCAATCTAACAGGCGTCCGAAACCGACCCTGGCCAAAACACAGCTCTTGACCCCTGTCCCCCAACCCCTCTCAGCTGGACACCACCTTGAGTCTTACCCATCTCAGAAGATGGTGCTGCTCAGGCCAAAGACCTAGGAGTCATCATCCTTGGTGCCTCTCTTTCTATCATGGCCCTATCCCTCCCCCCTACCCATGCCCCCTTACTCATTGGCAATGGTCTCACCCTAATCACCACCATCTCACACACACCCTCCAAAAGCCTCCTAACTGATCTCACAGATACTCCCCTCCCCAACCCTTGGACAGAATGGCCTTTTAAAACTATAAATCGGACCATCTGACTCCCTATTTCAACCTTTCACTGGCCTTCTGTCACTCCTGGAATAAAACCCAAGCTCCTTTTCCGCACATACCTCCTGCTTCCACCCTCTTCCTCTGTGGCCCCATCTCCTGCCACTTCCGCCCATATTCATGTCATTCCAGTCCCCCTGACTTGTTCCTGTTCCTTCAACACTGAGATGGCCCTTCCAGGCCCACCTTATGGCCTTTGAGCCAGTTGTTCTCTAGAACCGAATGTTCCTCTTCTGGGTCTTCACCTTCACCTGGCCACCTGTGTGTCACCTCCTCAGAGAGGCTGGTCCCAGCCACCCAAGCTGAACAAGCCACTTTCCTGTCATTGCAGAGATCAAGCCCGTTCATAGGACTTCTCACCGCCGTCCTGCTCGTGGTTTCTATTGCTGGTATATTGCTTCTCTCGCCACAGGAATAAAAAAGCTCTATGAGGGCAAGGGCTTTGTCTTGTTCACCACAGTTTCCCAGCGCCTCCAACACCACCTGGCTTAGAGAAAGTTCTGGAAAAAGACATTTGCCTGATGAATAGATGAGTGATTTATGTATGATCACCTATACATGACTTGTAGAAGTGTAAAAACTAGCCTTCAAGAACGGGTAAACAAACTGTGTACATCCATATCACAGAATACCATACAGACATGAGAAAGAAGAAGCTGCTGATCCATCTGCAACATGATTGGATCTCAAAAGCATGTTGAGCAACAGGGAATGTACTGTAGGATTCTGCTCATAGGAAACGCCAAGGACAGGGGCACCTGGCTGGCTCAGTCGGTAGAGCATGTGACTCTCGATCTCAGGGTCATGAGTTCAAGCCCCAGGGGCTTACTTAAAAAAAGAAAAGAAAAGAAAAGAAATGCCAAGGACAGGGGCGCCTGGGTGGCTCAGGGCACCTGGGTGGCTCAGTCGTTAAGCGTCTGCCTTCGGCTCAGGTCATGGTCCCAGGTCCTGGGATCGAGCCCCATATCGGGCTCTCTGCTCCGCAGGAAGCCTGCTTCTCCCTCTCCCACTCCCCCTGCTTGTGTTCCCTCTCTTGCTGTGTCTCTCTCTGTCAAATAAATAAAATCTTAAAAAAAAAAAAAAAGAAAGAAAAGAAATGCCAAGGACAAAGTTAATTTATAGTGTTAGAAATCAGAACAGTGGCTAGTTATCTCTGAGGATGAGAACCAACCAAAGGGGTACATGGAAATCTATAACGCTGAAGCTACTCTGTTTTGATTGGAGTATAGGATACATGGGTTTATGCATTTGCTGAAAGTCACCAAATGGTACACTCTAGATATGTACCTTTCTCAGTACGGAAATTTTCCCTCAAGACAAAACAAAACCTATTCTTATAAATAGACTGTCCAACTTCTTAGTATCAATCAATTCAGAATGAAATATCAATTTGCTTTAGCTCCAGTTCAGAGACTATTTTGGAATCCTGGGTCTCAACCATTTTAGAATATCTACCTAAGTTTCTTTCAGCTTCTTTAGGTTGTTTTGATAGGAGGAAACAGTTTGGCCCTGTTTGTCATAGTATAAAAAAAAAATGATAAAAAAAAATGTGGTTCTTGGGGTGCCTGAGTGGCTCAGTCAGTTAAGCATCTGCCTTCAGCTCAGGTCATGATCCCAGCGTCCTGGGATCGAGTCCCACATTGGGTTCCCTGCTCAGCGGGGAGCCTGCTTCTCCCTCTCCCACTCCCTCTGCTCGTACTCTCTCTCTCTCTCTCTCTCAAATAAATAAAATCATTTTAAAAAATGTGGTTCTGTTCAGAGACAGACTCCTTTTGGTTTGGTTTGGTTTGGTTTTGCTTTGCTTTGTTTGCAAAGTAGAGTTGGCCTTACATCCTTGCTCCCGGGGAGTATTTTCAGGCAAGTAACACATGATGTCAAATATATACCAATCACTGCAGACTTCTAACCATCACTGCTAAGTATAAAAACCTAAAGGAAGGGATCATCTCAAAAGTGTCCATCAGTTTGGGCCAAAGAGATGAAGCTGCATTTGCCAACAGTAACGACATTTTATTCTTGCCTGGCCCACTGTGATCCCAAACTCTTCCATTGGTCCCTCCCCCGCCCCCACCACACCCACAAGGGGTAAATACTTTGCCCCCAGGAGCCTGCTCTATAGACTGACAAAGAGAAGCTCAGGGGAGTTGGGGGCTGGTGGGAGTCATCGCCGAACAGGGTTCTGGGATTGGCACATTGTTCTAGTCCAGGAGGAGGCTGCTGAGTGGAGGTAAAATAAATTTTCCACCTAGAAATGGACCCTGAAGGAAGGTGCACAGTCTACTATCCTCCACCTGCACAACACACACTGCGAGTTCCCGATCACCTTCTCAGCTTACGGTACGTTACAAAGAACACTGTTCTCTCTGAACAGCTTCACCTACAAGATGAACCACCTCAGGCACTCAGGGGCAGGTTGTTGGGCAGTACGTGGGGCTGGACTGGCATGCTTTTTGAGGGTGACATCCTTCTATCCTTTCAACTCCCTTCAGGGTAGTTTTTCTGTGGGCAGGCAGGCCAGGCGTGGAGGAATATCTGTCTGAGGAGTCACACAGGGCCAGCCAGGCGGGAAGCTTTCTTGCCCTGGGTGCCAGAAACTCTGCTGCTCCAAAGCCCGGCAGCTCCTCCTCGATGAGGCCCCCTCAGCAGGGAAACGAGTGGGAGGTGTCCCCAGTTTGGGAGAGCAGGGCGAGGACAGGAAGGGACGCCGGTCTCACTCCAAACCTACGAGCAGCTCAAGAGTCGCTCAGCCTTCCAGGGGAGGGAAGAGGCAGGATGCACGATGGGGAAGAAGTAAAGCTGTCTCCGCCGGAAGTTCAAAGCTCTTCTGTGAATCTGATGAGGATTAGGTAAACGTAGGGTGTCGTCGATGTGTTCAGAGCATTTAGCTCTTGCCTGAGCAGGGAATGTTCCAAAGGCAAAGGGAGATGATCCATAAATAAGAGGAACCAGCCATGCTCTAACTACCTCTGCTGTTTCCCTCCATGGTGCAAGCCACCAGCTCAGGAGGTGATGCCACGGTGGTGGGCATGCAGGCTTCCGAGTCAGCCAGCCTGAGCCTGAACCCCACCTTGCCACTTGCTGGCTGCATTGTAAGAGCTAAGTGCCTACAAATCACTTAGTACAGTGCATGACACATAAAAAGGGCTCCATGAATGTTATGCCTTTACTAAGTAGATTCTTTAGTAAGTAGCTACCAGAGCATAGGCGATTAATTTAACTAAGTGATTTAATTAACTAGAGGCAAAACAGCTCTTCTTGAATTACTAACCCTGGAACCCACCTCCCTAGCTTTGCTGGATTGCAGCCATGCCCATAATAATTTGGCAGGGAGGGATATTGCAGAATCATAAAGGGACCTTCTCAGTCGACAATGTGTTTAGACGCCTACAGCTGAGATATGGAGAGGGGAGAAAGGGTACAATTGTCTGAAATTACTCAGAGGTAATTTAGAGGTCTGCAGGTTAGGGATTACATTTAAGCCACAGACCCCCAGCGAGAGGATTAAATCCAGTAGGAGGAAATTGCAGGGAATAGACTTCTTCCAGGGTGAGGAAGGACTTTTGTATCTCAGAGCTTCCCCCATCCAAAAAATGGGCTATTTCTGGAATGAGCTCCCCATCAATAGGTAGGCACCCCTAGGGTGGATGAGCCCCATGGCATGAGCCCTTGAGTCCTACGTCAGTGTAGCCTTTTACAGGTTCATAGGCACATTTGAGCTATCAAGGGATTTTGTTATCCTTATTTCTTTTTTACAGATGAAGAAACTGAGGCTTAGACAGCATTTATCCCTTGCCCAGTGGCCCATAGAGGGGAGGTGGCACCACCGGGTGGGACCTCTGAGGCTTTAGCTCCAGCTTTAGCACTCAGGTCACTCAGCCAAACCTCAGCGATGATGGGTATCCACCAATTCCGACGCATCATCGAAGGGACTTGAGAACTTTTTAAAAACCAGATTCCTGGGGCGTCTGGGTGGCTCAGTGGGTTAGGTGTCCAACTCTTGATTTCAGCTTTGGTTATGATCTCAGGATCATGAGATGGAGCCCCGCATCTGGCTCCGAGCTCATGGGGAGTCTGCTTCTCTCCCTCTCCCTCTGCCCCTCCCCCCACTCGTGCTCTCTCTTGCTCTCTCTCTCTCTCTCTCTCTCTCAAATAAATAAATAAATACATACATCTTATAAAAAAATCCTGAGCATCATCTCAGGTCTACTGGATCCAGATCTTCGGAGATAATTTTTATTTTTTAATTTTTCCCTAATTGGAATGATAAACACTCAACTCTGGATGAGGTTACCTTTGGGTTGAGGGAGAGGGAGAGCCAATTAGGAGTCATCATGCAGGGACTTCAGCTGTACTGGGCAAGTTTGGTTTTTTAAGCTAGGTGAAATGTACAATGATACGGTTACATTGTCTTGTGTGAACTAAGCTACCACAAAAAGTTTAATGCTCCCCCATGACCCCGTAAGCAGCCAGGCATGGAATCCACTAGATGGTCCCTGGGGCCCTTTTCAACTCTAAAATTATCTGACCTAAATCAGCTGGAATTTGGGATAATTTCTGCAGGTCCATGGAGATCTCTTATCAGTAACTAGGCCCAGTTCCCACTAGGTCTACTAGTCACCGTTGTTCCTGGAACACCCACCAACCACTTCCCTGGACAGAGTCAAAGGTTTCGCTGGGCCTCCCCCCATGCCAGTCATTCAACCAGTCCTGATGAAGCCAGCCACTCTGAGGATTTCCAGGGTCCTCGGTCCCCTGGCTGCCGGAGCTCTCTAGTTTGGCCAAGTGTGAAGAAGAGAAGCTGCCAGGAGCAGGAGACTCAGTGTGAGCATGCTACCAACCTGTGCTTAGGCAGTTCTGTTTTAATCAGCTGTTATCACATTTGATTAAATCGATGGCTGGTTTCACAGCACAGACTAGCAGGTAGCTGTTCCCATGGGCTTGAAGCTCCCTGGCTTTAAGCTGGGTAGGAGTTGCTTACGCCTAGGGAGGCACAGACAAAGCACAGAGCAAAGCCCAGGCACGGCTCCATCCTGAGTAATGATTAGGCAGGACTGGCCGGGCCGCCAAGGACTCACCAACCCCACGTTCAGCCTGACCTGACTACTGTTTATAAGCAGAGAAGCCAGGAGATTTGGGTAGAAATGAGAGAGCATATAATCCACATGTGGGGAAATCCACCCACAGTCCTCCACGCTTTATGAGGTACCTCAAGAATCATGGTATGTTCTTGTCATTGCTGATGCCAGTCGTCTCCCGAGTGGAGGTGAATGTGCCGCAGGGTTCACAAGATAATCTGGGAATGTCAAGGTTTCGACATATTAGACCTTCTATTGCTATTTTTTCATCTAAATTTAAATTTTCTTTTTTTTCTATTTTCTTTGTATTTTATAATATACTGATTTTATTACACAATAGTCCTATTAATACACAATGTTACTGAGTTTCTTATTCCATACCAATCTTCTTTTTTTTTTTTAAGATTTATTTACTTATTTGCGAGAGAGAGAGTGAAAGAGAGAGAGCACATGCACGGAAGGGCAGAGGGAGTGGGAGAGAAGCAGACTCCCCACTGAGCACCAAGCTGATGTGATGTGGGGCTCCATCTCCCAACCCTGAGATCATGACCTGAGCCAAAACCACAAGTTGGACGCTTGGGGTGCCTGGGTGACTCAGTCAGGTAAACATCTGCCGTCGGTTCAGGTCATGATCCCAGGGTCCTGGGATTGAGACCCACATGGGGGTCCCTGGCAGAGAGCCTGCTTCTCCCTCTCCTATTCCCCCTGCTTGTGCTCTCTCTCTCTCTCTCTCAAATAAAATAAAATAAAATAAAATAAAATAAAATAAGAGTTGGATGCTTAACTGACTGAGCCACCTAGGCCCCCAATGCCAGGCAATATTCTAAAATCTTACACACATCATTTCATTTAACCTAGACGACAACCCTATGAGGTAGTATTATTATTTATACTTTTCAGGCACAGAAAAGTCAAGTGAACCTTCCAATATCACCCAGCTGACATGTGGGAGAGCTGGGATTTGAACCCCACAGTCTGGCTACAGAGTTTATATTTATCACTACCAGCTTATTCTGCTCTCATATACAAATATAATTTTAAACAAACATACAGTGGGGTTGCGTGCTCAAGTTTTTGTTTTGTTTTTAACTAAAGGTGTTCAATTTAAAAAAATAAAAAATAAGAATAAATAAAATAAAACTCACCTTTGAGGAAAGTTGGCAAGCTCAGATAACAAAGTAAACTGCTTCTGTGTGAGCCCTTGGGCACAGAGGCTAATTGTCAGCCCCTTCCAAGCCTTGGGTGCCCCTGCGAGCTCAGAGGCCAGACCTGTGGCTTCCAAGACCAGTCACAGGCACGCCTTCACAATTTTTGCTTTGTTTTCGAGCACTTTTGGCTAGCTCATATTTTTCTTTAAATCATTTTTTAAAACTTAAAAAAAATGAATTTTTGAAATAAACACCGTATCACCACTGCAAAGCATTCCCTGCAGAGACGCCACCATCTCATTGTAAAGTATTATAGAAGTTCTACCCCTAAAGGTCTTGTTTTTATAAAGACAGTAATAGCTAATATTTTATAGTGTCAGGTGCTTTATAGTGCCACGTACTGTTCTAGCTGTTGGAAATGTACTGAGCGTACAACAGCCCTACCAGGCAGGGACTCGTGTTATGCCCATTTTACAAATGAGGGACAGGGATTTCCAGCCACGTGTGCAAGCTGACGCAAGGACTGAGGCAGAGGTAGGGTTTGAACACAGGCAGCCTGGTGGTAAGATCAGTGGAGCCGCCCACTACATCCACAGTGATGGCGTCTAGAGTGCTTGGCATATCAAGGGCGAGGGCTGGGAGAGAGCACCCTCCTACCCTCAGCTTAGTGAGGAAGCATCTGGAAACCTGAAACTTGGCCTCCATGGACTGGCCTAAGCCTCTCTGGTCAAGTTAGGGAAGGCACTGCTCTCTCTTCCTCCAGCAGCGTGGCCAAAAGGGGGCCTAGACGCCCCTCTAACACCAGGACCAGCCTGGTGCCATAAGAACTGCCAATAAGAATGCTGGTCTGGGCCAGTTTAGAAGGGGTCCTCCCAAGATGGCGGCCTTCAGCCAGCAAGACCCAGGTGGTAAGAGGCAGTGGCTGGAACCACTGGAGGTAGAAACTGAGGCTGGGTGGGGAGCAGCAAGGCGCAGAAGAAGCACTTCCTGTCACCCCAAGTTGTTGGGGGGCAGGCCTTGCACAGGAATCCTGGAGAACCCACAAAAGAAAGCCAGCTTCAAAAATCTCCCATGTCTGGAGAGCACAGGGTCAGATTATTCCAGCACCAGCCGAGTAAGACCTCTCCACCCCTTAGCTCTCTTCCCTCACAGAAGCAAGGCTTACAGGGAGAGAAGCTGGCCACCACAACCACCTCCTTGGCCGGAGGCATGAAGACAGGGAGAAATGCCATGCTTGTGTCCTCATTCACAGGACAGGGGAAGGAAAATCCTACAAGACATTTTTAAAGGGACTTTCATGATTACATCCAAAGAGTCCTGCCTGTTCCATTTCTAAGAATCTTTTCTGAGCTGTGTCCTTTGGGGTTGGGGGGAAGGAGCTTGGAAATCCAACCATGTGACCAGGCTCATGGGAACTGCAGTATTTCCCAGTAAACTGAACGTGTGTCTTCGTCTCCTAGTCCCTCTATGTTATGCTATTCCCGATGTGGGCACACGCAGGACCACACGACAGATGGACTAAGAAGGTGCCCCAGAAACAATCAGTATATTAGAGATGTATTACCCAAGCTGAATTTCTTTCTTAATTTTTGGATTAAGTATAAATAGAATATCTAATATTTCCTTCCTGGTTCCCAATGTAACACCTGTGAACTTCATTTTGAAAATTCAGTGGGGAACTATTACAGGTTTTAAAGCAAGAGAGAAATGTAATAAAATCTGTGCTTTAGGAAGTTGAACTTGACCTTGTTGTGGCAGGAGACTAGGAGTAAGAAGGCACAGGAGGCTTTACTCGAGAGAGAAAGGGATCGTGGCTGAGAGGAACAAGGTTTGCTAAATCCCCAATTCAGCTCTTGGTGGGGGGTATGCTTATTAGCAAGCAGTCAGCCTTTCTAAATATGATGACTGCCCCTCTCACAACAACCTAGGACAGCCCACATCTATCAGTCAGAAAAGAAGTGAGCCAAAGCAGGGAGGGGACTCAAGAAGGAAACGGAAGAGCAGGTCAAGCCAGTCAGGCAGAGCCCTGGATTGTCCCACCCGCGGTACAATCAGATGAGTTCCAGAGGGCTCACCCTAACTCTGCTCTTCCTGTCAGGAGTAAATGCAAAAGGGGCAGAGGGTGGGCATGCATGGCAGGACCAAAGGGAGGCAACCACGCCCAGCTCTCCCTAGTTCACCCCCTGAGCCAAGGGCTGATAATAAGGGCACCCCAGGAAACTCAAAAGCCAAAGAAGAAAGTTGTATTTGTCCCCCAAGAGCTCATGAGCAGGCATGTCATGGAATCATGGCCCATTGTCCATCCTCACCTCAGGACCCTCTCCACTGCCAGAAGCAAGCTACCCAGACAAGATACCCAAAAGCAAACAAATCAAAACCACCAAGAATAAGTCAAGTGACTCTAAGGGGTGAGAAATCATGCTAGCTCCTGAGGATAGAAGTGGCAGAGGAGGCCAGAGTCAGGCTAGGTCTGGGTTCAAATCCCAACTTATTTCTGAGCCATGAGGTTTAAGCAAAATACTTAAAATGTCACATCCTCAATTTCTTCATCTGTCAAATGGGTAGGTCACTTCTACTTCAGAGACTCAATTTGAAGGTTACATGAGATGACATAAATGAAAGTGTCCCCCACAAGGTCTCACACACAGTAGATTCCCAAGGTTGTAAGTATTATCCAGTATCCATAATACATCAAGTATTTTCTCTTCATCTGACACTTGTCTTCACATTTTGCTTGTTTATTTATTCATCATGCAAAATTTTTAAATGTTTGTACACTAAAAGCTGTCAATTTTTTCTGCTGCGGTTTTGGGGTTTTATGTCTTGCTTTAAAACATGCTTCCCAAAAAACAAACAAACGAAGAAACCAACAACAACAACAAAAAATGCTTCCCAAATCCATATATCCTTATTATGAAATTATTCTTCTATGTTTTCTTCAAGTACTTTTTAGATTGTGTGTGTGTGTGTGTGTGTGTATTTGTTTTTGGGATGTGTTATAAAATAGTGATCTGACTTTATTTTTTCCATATAGAGTGCCAATTATCCCAATATCATTAGTCAAATAGCTCATCCATTTCCCCCGGACTTCAATTACATTTTATTTATATAGAGAGATCTCCATTCATGTCTAAATGCATTGCTGGATTCTCCATTCATGTCCAATGATCTATTTTATCATCCCTGTAAAAATACCACAATATTATAATTACAATAACTTTGAAGAAGCTTTTGATATATCTAGAATAAGTTCTCCATCCCTTATTATTTTTCTTTTCCTTTTATTCACTAGAATTCTTCTGCATGTTCTCTTCTTGATGAATTTTAGAATCTATTGAGTTCCATGAAAAATTGCATTGGCTTTTTTATTGAGATGACAGTGAGTTTCTATATTATTTATAGAAAACTAGTTCATTTACAACATGGAATATCCTCATCCTGGAGCATAAGATGTCTATTTATTAAAAAGTCCTTTTGTGTCCTTGTACATTCTTCAGATTCATTCCTTGGCTTTTTGTTTTGGTTTGGTTTGGATATTTTTATGCATGAGATTTTTTCATGGCATTTTATGATTGCTTATTGGTGGTATATGGAAAAATCTATTAATATTTTAACACTGGTGTTATATCTAGCACTCATATTAAACTCATTAGTTTTAATAGACTTTTTAAATTTTATTACCTTGGATTCTCAGCAAGTAATCATATCATTTGTAAATAATGGCAGTTTTGTCTCTTCTGTTGAAATGTTTACATTTTTTTTCTGAGAAACTATCTTCCTCTGGCTGGATTTTAGAATGCTGAACAGATGTGGTACTAGTGGGCATTCTTTTTCTTTTTTTTTTTTAAGATTTTATTTATTTATTTGACACACACAGAGAGAGAGAGAAAGCGAGAGAGCATAAGCAGGGGGAGTGGCAGAGGGAGAGGGAAAAGCAGACTCCCCCACTGAGCAGGGAGCCTGATCCTAGGACCCGGGACCTGAGCCAAAGGCAGACATTTAAACGACTGAGCCACCCAGGCGCCCCAACTGGTGGGCATTCTTATCTTATTCCTGACTTTAACAGGAATGCTTGCAGTTTTTCACTATTAATGTGATGTTTGATATAGACTTTTAGAAGATATCCTTTATAAAGTTAAGGTGAATTTTTTCATTTCCAAACTTGCTAAGACTTTTAATCAGGTATTGGTCTTAAATTTAAAACCCTTTTGGTCAGCTTCATTGAAGTATAATTGACATGCAGGAATTGTATCTACTTAAGATATAAATATGTATATTTATAATATATATAATTTTATAATATATATAATTTTACAATATATATAAAATATATTTTTTATAGTGAAATGATCACCACAGTCAAGCTTATTCACATATCCATCACCTCACATAGGTAGCCATTTTCTCTCTCTGTGTGTTGAGAACACTTAAGTTCTACCCTCTCAGAAAACTTGAGTAACATAGTATGACAGTAATACAATATTGTTAACTGTGGTAACCATGCTGTACATTAGGTCTCCAGCGCTCATCCATCTTGTATAACTGAAACTCTATACCTTAGATGTTAAATACTTTTCAACATTTATTCAGATGATCATGAAGTTTTTCTCCATAAATGTATTCCTGGAAAGGATTTCTTAATACATTTCCTGATGTTGAACCATCCTTGAAGATTTGGAATCAACTCTACTGGCTTTTTACTGATTGAATTTGTTAGTGTGATGTTTAGGATATTTGCATCTTGGCTCATCAATATATTGGTCTATAGTTTCTCTGTCCTTTTTTCTTTTATGCTATCATCATCTCATTTCATTACATTATCAAGTAATACTAGCCAAGTCAAGTGAGTTGGGAAGTTGCCCATCATTCTCTGTGTTCTGGAATAATTTACATAATGTTTGGAATAGCTTACAGGTTTTATATAACTTGATTCTAAAATACTCTAGACCTAGTATCTTTTTCTCAGGCTGAAGGGAGAAGGGTGGGGATGAGATAAATTTTCCAATATTTAAATTTCTTCTAGGATTATTCAACTATTCAGGTTTTCCATTTTTTCACAAGTCAATTTTTTTAACCTTCCTGGAAAATCACCTATTTCCTCTTTAAAAAAAAAAAAAAACAGGTTTGTGGAAATAATATTCATATACCATATAATTCACACATTTCATGTGTAGCATTTAGTGGTTTTTGAATATTCACAGAGTTGTGAAACCATTGCCACAATCCATTTTAGAACATTTCCCTCATCCCAAAAAGAAATCCGTACCCACTAGTAGTCACTTTCCATTTCCCCTCCACTTCCCCCACCGCCAGCCCTAGGCAGCCACTAATCTACTACAAAAATATATCATCTGCAAATAGAAATCATTTGACTTCTTCCTTTTCAATCCAGATGCCTTTTATTTCATCTTCTTTCCTAACTGCCCTGGCCTGAACCTCCTGTGCCATGTTGAATAGAAGTAGCAAGAGAGGACATCTTTGTCTTGTTTCTGATCTTAGGGGGAGAGCGTTCAGTCTTTCACCATTAAGCGTATCAGTTATGGGTCTTTCATAGCTGCTCTTTATCAGGTGGAGGAAGTTCCCTTCTATTCCTAGTTTTGTGAGTGTTTTTATCATGCAAGGGTGTTGGATTTTGCCAAAAATTTTTTCCGCATCTATTGAGATGATCATGTGATTTTTTTTCTTTCATTCTACTAATAGTATATTACGTTGATTGCTTGTCACGTGTTGAGCTAGCATTGCATTCCTGGAATAAATCCCAGTTGGTCATGGGGTATCAACCTTTTTGTATGTTGCTGGAATTCAGTTTGCTAGTATGGTGTTGAGAATTTTTATATCTGTGTCCATAAGAGATATTGGTCTATAGTTGTCTTCTTTTGTGATGTCTTTGTCTGTTTTTGGTATTGGGATAATGCTGGCCTCAGAATGAGTTGAGAAGTTCCCTTCCACTTATTTTTTTTTTTTTGGAAGAGTTTGTGAAGAATTGGTATTAATTATCCTTGATATATCTGGTAGAGTTCATTAGTGAAACTACATGAACCTGGGCTTTTGTTTGGGGACGTTTTTACATTACTAATTCAGTATATTTACTTGTTATAGGTGTATTCAGATTTTCTACTCTTGAGTCAGTTGCAGTAGTTTGTGTCTTCTAAGAATTTATTCATTTCACCTAAATTATCTGCTGTGTTGACATACAGTTTTCACCAATTCCTCTTGATTTTCATTTGTTAGGATTGAGTTTTTCAAAGTGACTCTCAGTTTTCAAACTATTTTTTAAAATTTTAAAATCCTTTCTATTGAAAAGATTTGTATCCTTTAATTCATTTTTATATCTGGAACCATTCCACCCTCTTTTATGTGTTGCAATTTTTTATGTTTTCTTATTGTTTCTTTTCTTTTTCTATTTATATTTTTCCTTTGGTCTGGTGGGATCAGTTTTATGTCTACTCCCCCCCCCCCCCCCCCCCGAGCCCCCGCATGCTTCTGGTTAGGAACTTACAAATCCTATATCTACCCTGTTAATGGCTACGCTTACTTTTTTTTTTTTTAAGATTTTATTTATTTATTTGACAGAGAGAGACACAGCGAGAGAGGGAACACAGGCAGGGGGAGAGGGAGAAGCAGGCCTCCTGCAGAGCAGGCAGCCCGATGCGGGGCTCGATCCCAGGACCCCAGGTTCATGACCTGAGCCGAAGGCAGACGCTTAACGACTGAGCCACCCAGGCACCCCACCCTTAGATTTTTAATACCCAATTTTCCATAACTACCTAAAAATGAGCATTATCTCTCACTTTGAATAGGATAGCAAACTTCACAGTTTCACGCCCCCTCTCACCTCTGCTCACATTGTAGTCATTTCCCATCAGATCTGGATTGTTACTTCTTCCTCTTCTTTTTTTTTTTTTTTTACATTATGCCTCTCATTTAGATTTAACACTAACTTTACACATTTCTTGGCTTTGCACTGGTCCTCATAACCTTCATCTTCTTGTTTCCTGTATTTATTTTTTATGTTCCTGGAATATAGCCCCAAGTAGTCTTTTCCCAGAGACTCTGAGGATGCCAAGTTTTCTGTCCTTACATGTCCCAAAATATCTACTTTGCCTTTCTAAATGAACTGAGTTCAACACTACTGGTTCTCCCAGAAGACATCTGCTACCTTCTGAAGCTGTCTGGGCAGGAGGCTAAGAAGACAAATAGAAAGCCTCAGGAAGTAAAAGCAGGGTTTGGCAATCTCACAGTGGTGCCAGGGCAAGTAGAAGATTCAAGACCTACTAAAGGGGCACCAGGGTGGCTCAGTCGTTGGGCGTCTGCCTTCTGCTCAGGTCATGATCCCGGGGTCCTGGGATCGAGCCCCGCATCGGGCTCCCTGCTTCACAGGAAGCCTGCTTCTCCCTCCCCCACTCCCCCTGCTTGTGTTCCCTCTCTCACTGTCTCTCTCTGTCAAATAAATAAAATCTTAAAAAAAAAAAAAAAGACCTGCTAAAAGAGAGGATCCCTGCTCAATCCCCCAGATTCACAGCTTGGATCCCTGCAGAGATCTATCCTAACAGTGGAAAGAAATAGAGCTATTTCTTAGAAGCTTGTCAAAACTGCGACCTAACCCAAAGTCGGCCCAGTCTCTGCCCGTCTTAAGATGATCAACGCCCACTCCCCCTGACCAGCTAACAAAAGGATTACTCCCTCTGGAGGAAGACGACATCGTTTGTAGTCTCAACATTTTGTCATACAGTATGTTCGTTGTTCATTCAAAAATTACCAGACACACTAAGAGACAAGGGCAAAAATTAAGAGGAGAAAAAAAGTAGAAATAGACCTACAAATGAATGTTTTCTTTTTAAATAGCAAAAAGCAATGGATAAAACAGATGAAGAATGTTTCACCAGATAATCACAATCTACAAAAAAAGAATCAAATCAAAACACAAGGACTGAAAAATAACGGTAAGTGGACATTTAAAATTTGCTAGGTAAGTTTAAGAGCAGATTTAGACCCAGAAAGGATAGATCAGTGAATTTAAAGAAAATAGAAAATATCTAGACTAAAGACAGAGAGAAAAAAGAATGAAAAATACAGAAAAGCGTGTAAAAGACAAATGAGACACGGTGAAAAAGAGCATTTATGTAATTGGAGACTGGAAGAGAGAAAAGGGCAGAAGCAATATCTTAAAAGATAACAGACAAGAATTTTCTGATGAACCTGATGAAATATATTATAACTCAGATTCAAGAAGGTCACTAAATCCAATCATGATGAAAACAAAGAAAACCACACTGAGGCATATCATAGTCAAACTGCTGAAAGAGAGAAAGAGAAAAGCTTGAAAGTAAAGAGGACCTTCAATGGAACAACATTATGACTCAGAGGTGATTTTCAACAGAAACAATAAAACTCAGAGGACAAGGTGCAAAAAGAAAATTACTGTCCACCTAGAATGGTATGCGCCGTGAAATTATTTTTCAAAACTAAACTAAAGTACCCTTCAAAGACAAGCAAAACGGAGACTTCTTAGCCGGCAGAACGGCGCTGAAAGACATCCTGAAGGATGTTCTTCTGCTAAAAGGAAAATTATTCCCAAGAGAAATACAGAAGTACAGAAAGGGAAGGAAAACTTAAAAAAGGGTAAATTTAAATGAATATTGACTTACAAAACAACAATAAATATGCATACACCTTTGAGTCAGCCATCCTACTTCTAGAAATTTCTTCTAGGGTGTACATATGCTCCACTCCCAACCCAGATCCCTTGTCTGTTCTCTGTGCCCACCTCTATGTCAGGAGGGTGACGACTCTGGTCACCTAGGTCCCATGCCACCTGGCCTCTGTAGTTGGGTTTGGCTAATGGGGGGCACTGGCAAGACACTGCAGGGCAGGAAGAGAGTGATGGAGCCACACTGTCCTTTGATGCTGTGTTTCTGGAAGTGTACAGCTCCTGCCTGCCCAGTAGCCCTTCCTTGGTGCTCCCACTCTCTGGAGGCTCCAAGGCCCCTTTTTTCCCCTTTGGGCCTGGGGGTGGTAAGAGCTTCCTGATGCTGTCAGTCCCTGGGTGCCTCAACATCCACTGATATTCCCTTTTTTTTTTTTTTAAGAATTTATTTATTTATTTGAGAGAGAGCGCGCACGCGCGCATGAGCTGGGGGAGGGGCAGAGGGAGAGGGAGAAGCAGACTCCCCGCTGAGCAGGGAACCCCGGGGCGGGGGGGGGGGGGCCTCCATCCCAGGACCCTGGGATCATGACCTGAACCAAAGGCAGACGCTTAACCGACTGAGCCACCCAGGCACCCCTCCACTGATATTCCCTTCACCCTGCCCATACCTCTGCCAGGAAGTCCCTTTCAGAGTGCGAGACTTCTTAGTTGCAGTGCTGTTTCCTTCCAGAACTCTGACTGATGCAGATTCCAATTTCATTGATTTCATCGAAGTGCTGTTTGAAACAAAAACACTGGAAACAGCGAATATCCAGCTGGGAAACTGGATATATAAATGACGGTCCTCGTACAATGGAATACCATTCCACACTTTAAAAGAATAAAGTAGCTTAATAGGAACTTCTGGGGAGTGTTCTTCAAGACTTACTAAGTGGGAAAAAAAAAAAAGCAAGAAAAGAGTTTGTATCATAAATTCTCACTTATATAACAAAAAGTGTTTATGTATGTGTGCAAATATGAGTATCTCTGCAAGAATATACAAAAAGGCAGCATTATTAGTTGACTTTTTTTTGCACCCTTTGAATTTTTGTTTTACCATGTGGATGTACCCCTTTTTCAAAAATCCTTTCAAACATCTTGTAAAGAAGAACATTCTTTACTGGAGTCAAACCACCTTCAAATCACTTGTCGAATCAGCTTTCTCTCCCTTTCTCGCCTGGTTTCACTCTCTTGAAAATACACCATCAGCCAAACCAAACCTCTACTTCAGCCTCTCACTTGAGGGGTACCTCCAAAGCACTTGAATAAATCAAAGGAAGCAGAACACTCAGAGGATGCAGATTTCAACAACCTCTGCTGGATTTCTTCGTTCACTTCCCTCATTTTTCCTTTCTGAAGTATAATTGACATATAACGTGATGTTTGCTTCAGGTGTACAACATGTAACTTTCCTCTTTATTAGTGGAGATAAGACCTGGAGATTGATAAATGTTCTCAAGGGGACATTAGGACCGGAACTGACTGTTTACATTCCTCTACCTACCCAATCCTGCCCTTGAGGGAGTGTCACTTAACCTGTCACCAGCTGCTTCCGGTTCGGGTAAGTTTCCCGTCACCTCTTAGCGTCAATGAATGTTGTTACACAGCAGATTAAGCTCCGTCCAAAACAGCCAAGGGGCTATCAAGCAGTTCCCCCGCCACCCGCCACTGCCCCATCGCAAATGGCATGAAGACTAAAGCTGATGGTTTCAGCGCTGTCGTTATCCATGAAAAAGAACCAGGGCGCTTCTGAGAGTGCGACATCTTTGTTTAAGGTGGACTGTGGACCTCACAACTGATCACGGTTCCTTCCTTGCCGTGGCTTGTCAAGCAGCTCAGACAGGCATTGGCTTCCCGCTTTGAAAATGTTAGTGAGCCCGGGGACACCCGCGTCTGCCTACTGATTCTCAGTGCTTCAGTAGCCTATTCAATTCTCTTTTTCCTCTAGGTCTGATTTATCTCTGTCTTCTTGAATCATTCTTTGTGTATATATTTCTAATGCCACGTCAAACGCTTTTTAGAATGAAGTACGTTTAATCCATACATGAAAATGGGCGCTGATTGACCATATTGCCCAGCTGATTCCCACAGTCAGTGGGAAAGACCGCAAGCTTGTTTTATTTACATATTTAAAATCAATAAATATGTGTTGAGCACCTACTGTATACCAGGCACTGGTCTGACCCCAAGTCTACAGTAAAGAATGAAACGAAAGCCCTGCCTTGTGGAACTTCCGTTATAGTGGGGGAAATGGACAATAAACACGAATATATACTCATGTTTTCTGCCCTGGTCTTTCCTGGGTGAACACAATACACTTCAATAACTGGTCTTTGATTAGGCTTTGATTAGGTCAAAGTTCATAGTTTTCAGCTTAGCACTTAAGGTCCTATAAGGTCCGGCTCCTGCTTGCCTCCCTCTGAATGCTCAGCTCCCCAAACATGCCCACCTCCCTGTCTCTGCTCATGCCTCTCCTCTGTCAGATTTCGGGATCCAATACAAGCCTCACCTCCTCCGGACAGACTTCAGGTGTGCCCCAAGCAGAATTAATCTGGCTCTCTTTTGAAGTCCTAGAACCTTGTTCAGATAACTATTACAGCACTACAAATATCACCTAGTGGTCAGTCATGTAGATACATAAACATGCAATGTGTGTCTGTTATGTGTTTCTAGAAGGTCTTGCATGTAGCGGGCACTCAATAAATTGTGACTAAATTAATCATTAAAAATTAATAACTTTGCAACTCACATATATTGTCTCTTTTCATCCTCACATTAACCCTAGGAAATAGTAAAAGCAATAATGTTTCCTTTTGCTGGTTAAGGAAACTAAGATGCAGATAGGCTAAGGGATTCGTGGCTAATAAATGGAGCCCTGGTCTAGAAATCTGACTCTACTCTTTGGACCACACAAGCTGGCTCCTCTTAAGCAAAAACAGTGCCGAGAGGCAGCAGCTACAAATCACAAAAGAATTCCAAACACTGCGCCAAATAACAACGTGAAGTTAACGACACGTGGTTCAACTAGACTGGTCTTAAAACGAACCAACACACGAGCAAAGAAGCCTGCTGCCATGTACACACTGAAATCAGTTGTATGTTAGGAGCCTATACCCACGGGAAGTAAACCAGGATGAGAAAATTTCTTGGACCATCATGTCACAGGGACAGGATCAAAGACCTGTCGACTAGAGAAATATGCCGGACTCAGAGTAGGAAGCCCAACTGCCGTGGTTTGCCCGGGACTGCAGACTTTCAGTGTTAAAACCAAACCCTCCCGGGCAAACTGGGACAAGCTGGTCATCTACGAAGAAGACAGTTGTTTCTGGAAAAAAAATAAGGTTCGTCTTGGAAAGTGTGCTTTAGAATTCCTCCCTAAAGATTGCCTTCCAAACCAGGAGATGATCCAGGCAAGAAAAATAGCCTTGTTACTTTTGTGACACCTTGTCTTTGAACAAAAATGGCATGACTTCAATGAAATCGCAACGACCTTCATGTCTTTTCAAAACCTTTTCCCTTTAAAGGAAAAAATTTTCCACCAATAATGATATCTGAAAGAAGGTACCAAGAACCAGGAAGGCAATCCCCAAAAAGATGCTCCAGAGTATTTGGAGTATCCCCAAGGATGTCAAAGTGGCCCTTCCAAATGGCTCAGTCAGTTGAATGCCTTACTCTGGATTATTTGTTTATTAAAGCAAACAAACAAAATGTTTCATTAACTTACAGCCGATCCTCATAAATATTTAGTAGATATGAAAAGACCTTTCAGTTACATTCAATTATTAAAGCAATAAGCAAAGATGGCATCCTGCCAGAGGCCTGGGGACTGCTGGTGTCCTGTGATTGCCAGCATTTTATTTTATTTTATTTTTTAAAATTTATATTATTTATTTGACAGAGAGAGACACAGCGAGAGCAGGAACACAAGCAGGGGGAGAGGGAGAAGCAGGCTTCCCGCCGAGCAGGGAGCTCAACTCGGGGCTCAAATCCAGAACCCTGGGATCACGACCTGAGCCAAAAGCAGACGCTTAATGACTGAGCCCCCCAGACACCCCAAATGCCAGCATTTTAATATGCACAAGCGCCCATTTCCAGTTGAGAAAGATCAGAGCTCCTACCTGTGACATTGTTAAGAAGAGCTATGGCCAGATTCATTCATCATGACTGGTTTCTCTGACCACAGTCAAAATCAATGGGTTGTATGTCTTTACAAGTGAAGTAATCGATCTTGATTAAAGCCATGAGTCACAGGTACGTGAATATGTTTGAGGCAGTTGCATGTCCGTCGGCATGCTTGGCTTTCACAGGTCTTGCATTGCGAAGCAGGGACTCTTGGATTTGGGCAACACTTTCAGGTACTGAAACCTGTTATTAATGCCAGAGATCTGAAGTCAATGAATGACCGTGGCTTCCTAGAGCAGCCTTTGTTCATTCAAATGCTAATTTATCTCCCAGGATACTGGAGAAGTCCACGTTTGGTTTTGGGGTGTAAACTCTAGGCAGAGCCACAGCAAGCCAAAGAAATAAATAGAGGGAAGCTCCTCTGAGGAGCCTCCAAGTAGACAAGCCCCTGTGATTCACCTTCCAATTCTAAGATTACCTATTTATTGAGTGCTTGCTGTGTGCCAGGCACGAGTCTAAGAGTTTAACATTTAGTGCATTATTTACTCTCTGTAACAACCCAACAAAGGGGATTGGTTTTTAGCCCCAGTTTTAGCAAGGAGAGAGCTGGAGGTCAGGCAGCTCGCCCAAGGGAAATGAATTCAAGGCCACGCTCAGACTCTGCACGCAAAGGTCTGGCTCTCGGGGTATGCATCTGCTTTTCCCTTTTCAGAGACTGTAGTCAGTCCTTCACCTCTCGTCTCTGGAGTCTGGACCACCTTCTGCCCTGCGTTAATGGCTCCCCTAGCTTTCCCTTGGTACGTCTTCCTGCTGGTGTATCCAGGCACCTTCAACTCAACATGGCCCACAATGAACACATCCTCCTCTCCCCCAGACCTAAGGCTCCCTTTGTCCCAGGCATCTGGTGTCGTGCTGTATAATTCCCCATCACCCACCCTGAACCCTGCAGTGGTTGGCTGTCTTCTCTCCATTCCGAGTGATGCTCTGTCGCATGGACACTGCCTCAATTGTGGCATCATTCTGATCCACCCTTCCTTCTCCCTGTACCCCTGCCCTCCTCAGCCGCCCTGATCCCCGCTCACAACAATGGCCTGCCAGCAATGGCCCCAGCCCCCCTGGGTCCTCACTCCACCTCAGCCTGTATGCCTTGGCCTGACTAATCTTTCCAAAAGGGGACTCTGCTGGGGGAGAGACCCAAAACCAGTCTTGTGGTTGACAAAGTACTCCAGCTCATGGGACCACAACAGCCAGTGAAAGCTTCTCCATCGAAGCCTGGTGTCAGATGAGATCCCAAACTCCTTCCTCGGCCAATAGTACGCTGCCTTCTGCTCCAAAAAATTCCATGCGTTTCCACTGTGTACAGAATTAGAGAGAAGCTGGGTGCCTGGGGGTCTCAGTTGGTTAAGCGGCTGCCTTCAGCTCAGGTCATGATCCTGGAGTCCCGGGATCGAGTCCCGCATCGGGCTCCCTGCTCAGCAGGGAGCCTGCTTCTCCCTCTGACCCTCTTCCCTCTCGTGCTCTCTATCTCTCATTCTCTCTCTCTCAAAA